>NC_141033.1:28357500-28452500 GCF_052040795.2 Danio rerio
GTGAGAGTGAGTCTTTCCAGTCTGTTTTTCTGGCCTGGCTTTACGTTTGGCCATTCTCTAGTCTGCCTCAAAGATCAGGTTCCAGGAAGCGTCTGGGTCCGGTTAGCCCCATCAACAGTCATTTGGACTTGACCCTTTGCTCCAGGCTAATTATCGCCGGCTCAGTTCAAGTATCAAGTTGTTTTCCAACAGTTCCCTCTCACATATTTCGAATCCTCCTAGTCTGTGTTCATGTATTAAACGTACAGTGGAACTAAATTTGATCAGATATGGAGGCTGAACGGGGTCATTTGCGTCTGCTTGCCCTCTTTGTTTTAAGCATGTTGATGCAGTTTCAGCACAAATTATACAACCTTTGTGCGAGCCGGCTATCGCGCACGTCTCTTGTTTCTGTCAGCCGCTAAACTGGGTTATTAAACTCATTTACATCATAATGTATCAGGGTTCAGCTGATAGCGTTGGGTCACTGGTATTATGTGTGCTTGTTATTATTATTTTTTAAAAACAATTTTGTGGGTAGGACCATAACAGCTTCTCAGCATGTTACTGAATCTGCTGCCGTGTCAGGTCAGACAGGGAAGAGATATTAATTAGCCATATTATAGACGATTTCAGACATAACATATTCAAGGTTAGTTATGACTGCAGCTTACCATGAATATGTAAACTAGAACACTTTGAGAGTGCGTGAGTGTGTTTGTACCTGGGTTAGAGGTGGACTTGAATGTGACAAAACTGCATTTGAAAGAGTGAGGGAAAGGTGGCAGTTCAACACTTTTAAGAAAAAGCTGGCAAACTTTTTAAAAGTTTGTTCTACCTGTTTTTTATTAATTTAATTTCTTTTTGAATGGAAAATGTTTCAAATTCAGTTTATATGTGTTATATGTGTTATTTTTTACACAGCATTTTATTATACATTTTAAGATATCATTTACATTAAAAAGTTTGGGGTCAGTAGGACTTTTAAATGTTTGAAAATAAGCTTCTCCTGCTCAGCAAGGCTTCATCTATTTAGTCAAAAATACAATAGAAAATGTAAAATTGTGAAATGTTATTGCACTATAAAATAACTGTTTAAAAGTAGTTTATAATTTAGTTTATTATTTTATTGCAGTGATTTTAATGATTAATTGTTATCTTCAGCTTTACTCCAGTCTTGAGTCACTTGAGCCTTCAGAAATCACTCTAATATTAATTATTATTGTTGTTATTATTGTTATTATTATTATTATTATTATTATTATTATTATTATTATTATTATTATTATTAATGGTAATAGTAATAGAAGCAATAATGATTGGAGTAAAAGTTTCATTTGAAACTAGTAATAAATAAAAAAATAAAAAAATAATTAAATAAGAAAAATGATAAATAAATAAATAAATAAATAAATAAATAAATATTTAATAAATAAGTTTTGAACTTTATTTTTTTACATTTAATAAAAGTCACCTTGATTAATAGAATAATTTCATTTTAATGATTAAATAAAATTTATTATTATTATTATTATTATTATTATTATTATTATTATTATTATTATTATTATTAATGATAATAATAAAAATAATAATAATAATAAAAACTGACCCCAATCTTTTGACCGGTAGTGTATATTAATTAATTAATTGATTTTATTTGAATTTTAAATGTTTTAGAAGGCATTATTAGGCTGCAGTTCAGAAAACCAAATAAGGAAATTGGTATGTGTGATGTAACTCCATTTCCATATAGAGCAGCTCACTGTGAGGAAAAACAGTACCTGCCAGAGAGGAATGGACTTGCTGTGTGAGCACAGAAAGTGGCAACACACACACACACACACACACACACACACACACACACACACACACACACGCACACATGCACACACTGTGTGTATTACCTCAAATAGCTCAATGTGTCCTGGTGTGGGGCTCTGCTTGGAAGGACTGAGACCCTCTCCTCCATCAATTTGTTATTTGATGCAGATATAATTAATTCATTTTATTTTTAATCCCCCAAATGAGACTTTTTTTTGAAAAGGGCCTAAATTAGACCGGTTGCCACAAAACTATCTTTATTAAAAGTATCTGTGTCATGTCGTTTGCTTCTCAATGCGAGATGATGAAATGTAAAAAATATGCAGAGTAACATCCTATGATCTTCTGTTTCTCAACACGTCGTCCAAAAACACGTAGATGGAACAGATTGAATTCGCTTTGGCTCGTGATATGTGGCCATTTGGAGCTCTGAACTTTTTTTTCTTTCATCAAACGCTTTTCAGCACTCTTTCTTTCGCTATGGCAGCCCTTCAGAAATTATGACTGCTCTCCAATAAATCGGCAGATTAGATCGGACTAACACTGCCACCATGCAGAACGGACCTCAATACAGATAATTGTTTTTTAAATGGCCTTTGCTGGGTGGGTTTTTAATGCCTCTAACTCTCCCGCTCGCTTGCTCGCCCATTTTGTCACTCTCTCCCTCTCTGCTATGCATATGGCTGTAGCAGTCAATGTAAATCAGGGGCATCCAATTAATATTGAATCAATTACACTGTGTGCGATTGTCTGGCATGTGAGCCGCCTGCAATTTTCTGTGCCAAAATGTGACCCAAATGAGTGGCTTAACAAAGACCCCAGCAATTTAAGCCTTTTTTTTTCCTTATTGTTTTTTTTCCCCCTTCCTCATTTTTTTTAAAATTCACATATTATCTGGAGCTTGACGATCTGTCATGATCATAATTATCATCAAAGCGCCTTTCTGGAGTTCAGCTGCGAGTGTGACACTGATCGTTTTTTAAGAGGACTTGTGAGGAGCAGCGTTCACTAACGTTCGGTCATCAGTGAGAGCCGAGGCTTGTTGTTTTTATTTTAGCATGTGTGTGTGTGTGCGTGTGTGTGTGTGTGCATTTCTGACTGATGTAATAGAAGCATGCATACTGAGGTTTGCTGCATGTATACTGAAGCAGCTATAGCAGGTGTGTGTGTGTGTCTACTGTCACGACTTAATATGGGGTGACACCCAAACCTTGCATGTCCTTTTTTTTAACACTCAGGAAAATGAATTATCACGAAGCGACAAAGAGACATTTCTTACCCGAGCGGCGATGGCGCCCTGGAAGCAGCTCTTTATGAATATGTATTCGGATTGGACGAGAAGAGGGGGGGGCTCTAATTTTCCAAACCTTTTTATTTCCTTTCACCGGCAGAATTTCTTCATACACAACACAATCCCATCGTCTCTTTTCAGAGAATGCCGCGCTGTTGTATGCCCATGTGTGTTTGCATGTATTCCCTGCATACGTGTAGCATCTCCTGTCTGATCTTGGGAGAAGAAAAATAGCATTACCAAAATGTGTGTGTGAGAGATGTGCAAAGCTTTTCCAGAGGGATGAGGTGTAATAATAGCTCTGAATGATGTTTAATTCTCTCAGAGCTGTTTTGCTGCATGTGGAGATGTGTCTCGCAGCATCCCTTGCAGAAACATTGTGATATTCTGCATCCTCGGGCTTGATTTGCATGATACAGTCAGCTCGGTGCTGTGGGGGTGGACGGCTTCCTTTCATTCGCCATTCTCATCTAATGGGCTACACCACACATTTCTTTTTTGCCGGGATGGGAATTTTTGTGTTGCTTGGGAAAAATGAGATCTATTTTTTTGTCGTTATTTGAGCTATAGCAGTTTTATTTGTATTGAAATTGAGCGATACTCTTTGGAAAACCCTAAAAATTGCATCGTTTTTTTTACCTGCTTTTTTTGCACCAAAGCTGGCGTGCAAGGAAACAAAGGTATTTAGCAGCCAGACGGGCACTGCCTGGCACAGTGCCACCCGCTCCGTCTCAGTTCTCCCACCCCCGCACCCCTTCATACGCTCTTAGCACCCAATGACGCTCTCATCACCCCCCCCCTACTTACACACACCCATTCCTCCCTCCTGCAGACAATGGCATCGCCTCCTCCATCACAAGAGAAGAAATACCCAGCTCTCTCCTTTCTGTCTGTCCTCATCTCCATAATGCCACCTGATCATGGCGTCTTTACAGGACTACCTCCAGCTATCGCTTTGTCTTCCGCCGGATGCTAGATGGAAAATAAAAGTGCCTTGTCTGGTTGATGTAAAATTGCTCATAATCTCTTTTGCGAAAGTCGTTTGCAGGTACGTGAAGGTGTAGAGTTAGATTTTTAGGTTTGTGAGAAGTGGATAGTGTGATTAGGTTTGATGACAGCGAAGAGGAAGTAATTATGAGTGTTTTTCGTAAAGTCTGTTAGTGTTTTAGCCTATTAGTGTTTTAATAATATTTATTTTAGGGCTGGCCTGAAATAAAAATCTTGAATAATTAAACATTGATCAATCCTACTGGTCGATCCTACTTGATCAGAGATCAGATGTGGCCACAGAAGTTGAAATCAGCCACAGCCTTTAACAGAGCGGGGATCACGTGACACGTAGGGAAAGTAACTGAAAACAATTGACAAATGTACTTTTCAATGAATCGCCCAGGCCTGATTCATTTATTTTCATCTTAATTGTCTAAAAATTTTGCAAAATACCTGAAAAAGTGTTTAATATTTCTCATACAATTCTTACTTGAGAGTTAAACGCCCACATGAGCAATAAAAGGCATGATTTTACTGAAATTCTGTGATTGCTGATTTTTTTCCCCCCAGAAGAAAAGTCCTCATCAATGTCACCGAAATGTTTTAGAAGTTATCTCAGTGAAGTCTCAAACTCAAATTTGCTCAAGATATCAAAGTTTGGGATACAATGAGGTCTCAATGTAAACCCAAACATTTATTATTTTATTTTTTGGGAACAACATTATCTGAGTGATATCCACTTTATTTTCATGTTTATATGTAAGCAATTACGTCATCTGTGTGTATTTTACATATCATAAACAGTTTTAGCAAAACAACTGCACTGTAAAAAAGCTGGGTTACACACAATTCCTTCATGTTGTCCCAACACAAATCGATTAAATATACTTTAATTGTTTTTTAAAATGTATGTGGCTTGAACATAAAACAATTAAGTTGTCCACCAAAAAATGAACAATTGTGTTGTTTCAACTTGTTTTAAATAAGAAGTTTAAACAAGCAGCAAAAGTATATTTTTTGAGTGTGCGAAAATGTCAACATTGTCTTAAACGTTTCCACTAAAGTTCTTTATTTTTATTGTAAAATTTCAACTTTATTTTTCACAGATTATCTTTTCAGAAACCCTCTGCCAGGAAACTCAATGTCTCAAATCATGTTTAGATGTGCCCTAGACACCAAAGTCTGCAATCAAACAAGATATTTATATGAACTCCAGGTCTAAAAGGTGTAGGGGTTTGATTTTTAGGTCACCGAGAATTTGGATTATGCCTCTGTTAAGAGATTTAGTGATCATTTTACAGATATTCAAGCTCCCCTCTGGTCTGATCTCCTCATTTTATTTGTGCCAACGTGTGTGTGTGTGTGTGTGTATGTTCTGTATGTGGGTGGATGCGCACAGATCCACTGGGTCCTGTCGTATTGCAACTCTCAAATTGTGTCAGATGTTTTAAAGGAATGTGTCCATAAAAATGTTTATGTATTACAAAGCATATTTATAAATCTCAGCGGATTACAGACAGCTTCTATAAACACTGATAGGAATGGTGCAGAATTTCTAGTCTGATGGTGGAAGGCCCGTGCGTTTGTTTGTGGTTTTCGGCAGCCGTTCTTGCGAGGTGTGTGTATGTGTGTAAGTTGGCACTAGTACTGCAGGACATCCCTCAGCGGCCAATGCCAAAGAGAAATTGGCACAGAGCAGGGCTTGAGGCATCGGGTGGGCTTCAGGAGGGGTGTCCTCCACTACTCTGTTTACCTTTTACACACACTGTCAGACACATGCACTGCTCCAGCTAGGCTAGTCCATTTTTTCACTTTGTCTTTTTTCTTTTTTGCTCTCCCTCTTGGTATCGTGGAGCGGACACAACTTCTCTATGAGGTCACCTTGACCAGCTTTGCCCCCGCGCCAGCCGGGTCGCTCAATACGATCAATTCATCTGGGCTCTAATGGTTACAGATGGCAGGACTTGAGTCTCTACAGACACCTTCAGCGATCGCTGTTTTTTCTTCCTTCTCCCTTCCTGTCTGTTTTGTCGCTCCTTCTATCAGTCTAACTCTACTAATGTTTTAAGGGGGTCTGTGGGGAAGGAGAGTCACAAATAAAACTGTGTGAATATTTCCGAAAACAGTGAGAGTTTGGTTGATATTGTTCTCCTCAGGAATCGTAGAGAGGAGATCTTAGTAGAGAGTTTAAATTTGACAATGTTTTTAGGTCTGCAGTCAAATGAGATCTCAGTATAAATCCAAACAAGTATTATGATTTTTTTTGTGAACTGATTTATGAGGTTTAGGTATCCATATTTATATTCTTGTTCATATTTCTATTATCTATATTCATTTTCTTGGTTAAAGAATTTTGACAAGGCATCAGGACAAAGGTGTTTCTGAGGTGTTTTTTCTCTCAAAAGCCCTTTTTCTCCTTTTAAAGTTGTAATTTAAAAGCACAGAATCTTGTACTTCTCACATAGAAATTACACCAAGGTTTAGAGTAATCATGGGACGATAACCGTTTTCAAGGTATAACGTGGTTTGGGAAAAATCAAGGTTTTAAAACCACCAAAATGTTCAGCTATATCGTTCCTACAGTAAGATTTTTTTCTTATTTACGTTTTTGTTTTGTTTTTTTAGGAAAACTGTATCTACAGCAGAAAATATATACAAAGATGGCGTTTTAAATTGTAAAGAATTTTTTTTCTCAAAATTAAAATAAATTTTGTTCAAAGGGGAAAAAGTTTTTGTTTTTTACCCAGACATTTAAAAATATATATTTTTGAGCAGTAATTACAATACTGTGAAATTGTGATATTTCTAACCAAGGTTATACCGTCACAATCTTATACCGGCCCATGCCTAGTTTGGAGTCAAATACAATCTTAGTATGAACAATCCCTATTGAATATGTTCTAGATATTTTTATATTTATCCATATTACTTTAGTTCTTGAAAAGTAAACTGTCATGCTATCTGTGTATAAATAGAAATTTTTAAGAAACATCTGAAAAACAGGTCAACTTTGTCTCAGATATTTCTGTTTTTTGTAACTTCATCAACTGATAATTAGAAGAACATGATTTTAACTTTGACCTAAAATACATTTGACCTAAAATTTTGGTAGCACTTAACTGTAAGTTTGAATGATCATTAATGTTAGGGCTGGGCGATTTGACCTAAAATCAAAATCTTGATTAATTGAACATTTTAACTTGATCACGATTAATTCATTATTTATTTTTTCCCCTTACAGTTCACTGACAGGGTTTGTACAGTAAATATGCTCGCATATTACGAGTGAGAGATTTTTAAAATGAAGGGTGCATTGCTTGATTTTAAAATAACTGAAGGAAACACTGTCTACTATCTTTGATTATTATTGAGCATCAACATTGAACAACTGAAATTAAAACATACATTGCCTAAAACCAACTGTTTTTCTTAGAAAAAAAGTGAAAACAAATAACTTACACTTTTGGAAACAAACTTAATTATTTCCAACATTTTCAAAAGTAGGATATGAGCAGTATCTCTTTTCAACAAAATAATCTTGGTAAATATTATATTAAAGTGCATATTTTAATGGAAGAAATAATTATATTGTAATGTTAAATATGCCATCTCAAGGCATATCTGGCACAGATTACAATCATTGTCAATATAGTGCAAACATGCAACAATGTAGTTGCATTTTTCAACAGGTACGCATGTATGCGATCGCGCAAAGGCTGTGCCAGACCATGAGCATTCGATACATGAGTATAAATCAGCATTAACAGAGCAGGGTCATGTGACCCCACACATGGTAGGGGAAAGTAATAGAAAAGATTGATCTGGAAAATTTCGAGCGATTATAAGTTCTGAATGCTGATTTTGATTAATTGCCCAGCCCTAATTAATGTATTTATTAACATGAACAAACAACTCATTCATAACTGTATTTATTCCTCTTTGTCAAAGTTAGTTACTGCAAATAAAGTTATTCATTGTTATTTCATTATAATTCACAATGCATTAAATAATGTCAACATGCTCGACATAATCATTGTAAAACTATTACTAAATGCTCTACAAGTATTGTTCATCCTTCAATCATGTTAGCAATTACATTAACTAATGAAACTGTATTGTAAAGTGTGTTTTCACTCTTAAAAAGTTGCTTCAACCTTTAAAGACACTTGAGCCAATTCAATTTTACTCAGACTTAAGATAGGATGTTCAAGACCAGTTTCCCTGCCAAAAAGCCAACAACAACAAAAGCAATACAAAACAGCTGGAAAGGCAGTCTCTTGTAGGCTGGTAGAGCTCTCTTTCTCGCTCATAAAAAAACAAAACAAAACAAAACAAAAAAAAAACCCTCCTTTTACTCAGACTATTCCTGAAGCCACTCCACACCCGTCGCCCATGTGAGGTCCTCGACAGCGTGCGTGCCACGACTGGAGCTGCCGTCCGTATCTCCCTCTCTGTGTTTGTGTGTGATTTGGGTGGTTGCCTGCTCTGCTCATGTTGGTATTGGGTGCCTGCCTAGTTTTAGTGGGTTGTAGTGTTTGCGTAAGCGTGTGCCTGTGTATGTGCCTGTGTGTGTGTGTATGTGGGTTTATACTAAGCAGCGGTGACGATATGCAGACGTGTTGTGTGACGAGGGCTCAGATCTTTCACTGAGCAATAATGATGGGAATATTCATTGGAGAATAGACTACATTAGGCATGTGCATTTGGTTTGTTTTGTTTATATGATTCTATATTGGGTATCGGACTGCTGGATTCACACATTGTATGATAGCTCACTGTAGATTTATGTGTGTGTGTACATATATGCGTGTATACTGTATATAGATCGGCGTGAATGCTCAGAAATGTCCTGTTCTGTCAGTTGCAGTGGTGATTGGGCTCTGAATCTTTTTTTTTCCCCACTGTTGGAGACCTGTATGGGTCACAACCCTTCACCCGAAGCAGGACGGCCTGTCATACTCTTTCCCCTCCTGCCTGCCAATAAGTTAATTGCTTTATTTTTAGATTTGAGTGGGATGAAGTCGCCCAAAGCCCAGCTGTAGCCCACAAAGACTCAAACTACCTGTGACCGCAGATGCTCTCATATAGTTAGAAACCTTTCATTTCATTGATAAAGACTCCAAATTGTGCCTTTCGCAAGGATTTACAGCTGAAAACCTCTTTCTGTTTGTAGAAATGAAGATAACTGAGATTATTTGAGGAATTTTGTTTTCTGTGTGGCTTTTATAGTGCACAATTTGATCTTTTTAGTGTCAAGTTGTCTTTTTGGTAAATACAGTGCACTCAATTTTTTTTTTTAGATAAAAACTTATTTTAAATGATCTCAAAAAACACTATTCTTTAGTTTTTTTGAGGACAACTTATCTGTTTTATGTTCAATTCACCTAAATTTGTAAAAACGAATAAGGTAACTTAATTCCTTCATGTTGTCCCAACACAAATCGATTGTGTGGAACTCAGCATTTTTATTCACAATGTGTATTTGGGTTGAAACTGAAAAATAAAAGGAAGAAAAGCTTTACATTTTGTTTATCTTCTTCACACATTAGAATGTCGTATTTATTTTTTGTATATTTAAAAAAAAATACAGAAATACAGAAAAAAATACAGATTATATTTTGTTTCAGGATTTACATTAGACACACTAAAATATCATTCCAGTCAAGAATATTTAAAATAAGAATAATTTGAAGATATAATGAAAGCCACATGGCAACTTCAAACAATTTATTAATTATCATTTTGAATATTTTTATATTCATTTTAAATATTTGCCACAATCTTGAAGGTTTCACCCATTTGTCATCAAGGCCTTTTTTTCTGTATACAAATAAGTATATAGAAATTAGGGCTGCTCCCCATGATCGCGTGGGTTTCCTCCGGGTGCTTCGGTTTCCCCCACTGTCCAAAGACATGTGGTATAGGTGAAGCTAAATTGTCCATGGTGTATGTGTGGGTGTGGATGTTTCCCAGTGATGGGTTGCAGCTGGAAGGGCATCCGCTGCATAAAACATATGCTAGATAAGTTGGCCGTTCATTCCAGAACATAAGAAATATTATATAACTTATTATGTAAGTTTATAATGTAGCTTTTTTTAACGGAAAAACTTAATTTTGCCTCATTTCATCTGAATTTTATAAAAAAACAATATTTTTTCTTGATCTAAGAACTTTTGCATTGCAATCATTCAATTTCTGTAACTGAATACTGTTAAAGTCTCCAGAAAACCATCAAATAGAGCTATTCAACTATCTGGTGAAACAATTTTTATCACAATATTTATCACAAAAAAATGAAATATCGCAATATCAGATTTTTTCAATATCGTGCAGCCCATATTTAAATCCTAAACGTTTGTAAATTTGATTTGAAACTGACACCACGAACAAGTGTCTCATCTTGACCCAGTTGTATTAATTTAGCTGCTGCTTTTGTTGTTATTGATTCGAATTGCTTTTAATGTAAATAGATGCGCTGAAAAATAGGGAAGCTATTATAAATGAAATCATATGCCTCTATCTTTAACAAACTATTATATCCACACTAAAACTAGTTCTATTATTACCTCTATTACCGCTCTACCTGCACAATATATCATTTTAGCGGTGAATTGGCAATGTGCGTGTCCACAGTAGTCACGTCACAACGATATACAATGTTAAGTCTGGATTATAGTTGAACAGAAGTTATGCAACAATTTTTTTTATAACTTAGAATTTTTGTCTTTGTTTCTAGTCCAAATATATAAATTCAAAGCAAAAGGAATATTATTTAACTTACCCCACTGGCAGATAAATTTGCTTTTTTTAAAAAGAAAAACTTACAGTTTTGCCATATTTCATCTGAATTTTAAAACAAAGCAATAGATTTTTTTTTAATCTAAAAGTTTTTGCATCGTGATCATTCATTTTCTGTACTTCAATACTGTTAGACTCTCCAGAAAACCATCAAATAGACCATTCAACTATCTGGGAAAAGTGTATTTTTATTGCAAAATTTAGCGCAATTTATTATTTTAGCATCGATTTCACAATGTGCGTATCTGCAATAGTCAGATTGCAGAGTTATGCAATGTAAATCTGGATTATAGTTGACTAGGAGCTACAGAATTGTTTTTAATCACTGTATTTATATGGAATTTATACATTTTTTTCAACTATCTGGCGAAACTGTATTTTATCTCAATATTTATCAAAGAAAAGTAAAATATTGCAAATATCAGATTTTTCCAATATCGTGCAGCCCATATTGAAATCATAAACGTTTGTGATTTTAATTTAAAACAGACACCACAATGAAGCGTCTCATCTTAACCCACTTGTATTTATTTAGCTGCTGCTTTTGCTGTAATTAAATCGAATTGCTTTTAATGTAAATATAATAGCCTCCCTACATTTTGCCGTATCTAATTGAAATCATATGCCTCTTTCTTTAACAAACTATTACATCCACACTAAAGCTAGTTCTTTTATTACCTCTATTACCGCTCTACCTCCTCAGTCGGCTGCTACCACAAATATTGAGCTGCTTTTCAAATGATCGTTTACTCAATAAACCGGCAATTGCCAACCCCTTTCTTCCCCTCTTTATGAATTAACCGATCTGAACGAGAGACAAATAAAGATTTGGAAGAGTCGAGTAAAGCTGAGAGGCAGCTTTGTTAAGCAGCCATTATTGTGTTGATTGGTCTCTAAGCTCACACCTAGACCCTCACTAGCCTGCGTCAGGCCCATGGGGCTCAAACACACACACATACACTCACACACACACAAACGCACCGGGCAGCCTTTCCTGTTAACAAACCTGAGGAAAATGGTGCAACATTTACTCGTAAAAACATGTGCAGGCGACACACACACACACAGAAACACACACACACGTGCACGCTGCTACTTCCTGACTGAATCTTACTGATAATTTGCTCAGGCTCATTTGAATTTTAAGCACTTCTTTAATCTTCAAAGCCTAAATTGCTTTATGAATATGCATGGTGTGGGCAGACTTTAGTTCATTACCTAGTTGTAAATTCTAATGACCATTAGGTCTTCTCCGTAATTGCCAATTGTTTTGCATTTTTGATTGGCCTATTACCATACGCATTCTGAACACATCAGCACGGCCTGTCAGACCTTCTGCAGGGAAAGCACGTGTGTGTTTGTATGTGTGTGTGTGTGTGTCTGCATGCTTGCACAAGGGAGGGGGAATAAAGAAAAAAAAAAGAAAAGAAGCAAAGGTATAAATTGCTTCAGCGCTTTGCTTTTTTTTTCCCTTTCCACCCTGGATTTTAAGCGAGAAATGGAGGATGTAAATGAAAGCAGCGTTTTTGTATGTGAAGATTGAAAGTTCACCGGGAGATTTGACATATTTAATTTACTTGATGACTCCGCACACCCTCATTAATGCACTTTGCATACAGCGGCGCACTTAATCACTGCTGATCAGACCCGGCTCAGCTGTAACACATTGCAGAGATAGTGGAGAAAGCCTCGGATAACCACTCAAATTACGCTCCATTCTACCTTATGCATATCACCACATCCATGTTATTTTTTCTTTCTTTTTTTTTTAAATTCCTGCTTCAAACCCACCATAAACCCCCTTCCCTGTGAGGAAGCAGATGTTGAACCTCCTCCTTCTCCTAAACACAGACACACACACACACACACACACTTGCTGGGATTCGAATGCTAGTGCCATTTTCTGAGAGTGATTTGTCTTACTAAGTGAAGCTCTCTGTTAACATGCTGAGGGAAATTAATTAAATCTTTCAGCGCGTCGCGTGTGTCCCTCTGCATGCGGACATGTGGCTGTAATGGTTCCAGATCTGAAACATGCGTTCCTACGGTTGGAACCCATATGGAAATACACATGTAAGGGACGCACACACACATTTTCTCGTCTTGGTGTCAGTGTATACATTTCCCAAAGAGACTGTCATGTGTAATTGAACCAGAAAGAGGCTTGTGGACAGAAATGTGTCAATCAAATAAATATATGCATATATTAGGATGAGTAAAGAAATGAAACTGAGTGAAATAAAGTAATAATAATAATATGCAATTAGGTGAAGCAGGGATAAAACTATACAATTAAATATAGTGTATATAATGATTAAATATGGGACATTCTAGTAGAGATGCACATGATCTGTCCCTGAAATAAAAACATAAATATGGTGAATAAAAAATTCTCATCCCCAAAATGTCTAAAATGAACTGATGGTTGATTTCTGCGAGTTGTTTTGTATAGGAATATGTCATTCATTTGGTTCTCTGATATTTGTTCTTTATTAAAACACTTTACAAACTCTGTTATTGTTCTTGTTCTCAGCCCAATTAAACCTACAGCTTTAATACTTCTGTTATGGTAAACACTGTTGTTTAGAAAAAAACCTTTAGAAAAAAAAAAAAAATATATATATATATATATATATAATCTCATAATGAACAATTAAACAGAAATATAACAATAATAAAAGCAAAAATAATATTTACTAATGACATTTAGCAGATATTATAATGAATAATTAGATGGATAACCAGGGTTAAAATGCATAAAATAATGATAATTACGAAATAATTAAAAATAAAAATCTATATATAAAGCCAGATTAAATTAAATTGAGCCAAAAAGTATTAAATAAATATAATTAAGCCAGGTCAAGCATATTTAAATTAGGAAATATTTTATTAAGTATTTAGATAAAGCAGAAATAATTTGTACATAAATTAAATAAATTCGATTTATTATTTTTATTATTATTATTATTATTATTATTATTATTATTATTATTATTATTATTATTATTATTATTATTTAGTCATTCATTCATTCATTTTATTTTCAGTTTAGTCCCTTTATTAATCTAGGGTTGCCACAGTGGAATGAACTGCCAACTTATCTAGCATATGTTTTATGCAGTCGATGTCCTTCCACCTGCAACCCATCACTGGGAATAATAATAATAATAATAATAATAATAATAATAATAATAATAATAATAATAATAATAATAATAATAATAAATTGAGTTGGTTTATTATTATTTTTTAATTATTAATAGCAACAACAATAATAATAAAAATACAAACAAACACAAAATCCCCAAAGACCTCCAATGTTTTGCATATTACTTTTTGTTCCCCTTTTCTTTTTCTCCTTGCTGGTTTTCACCAAAAAGTGCTTGAAGGGAATACTGAAACCTACATTGCGATGAAAAGGAATTCTTAATCAGGAGAAAAGTTGCGTACGGCTGCATGGTTTACTCCTCGGATGGACACGCTGTTTTCAGGAGAGGAGGAGGAGGAGGAGGAGGGAGGGGAGGAGGAGGAGGAGGAGAATGGACTCGGGCCGGTGGGACTCGGCAGGCACTGTTTCCTCCGGACTCCTTTAGCCCTACCCTGGCTGTGAGCACGCTTCAAAGTTGTTAATATTCAGCTGGGAAACCGTATCCAGAACACAAATAAATTATTAAGTGCATGAACTTTTTAGGCAGTAAGATGAACTGATGGGGCACATCTGTGAGATCCAGGGTCTTTTTTTATTTGTGTGTGTGCGTAGTGTGGTGTAGTATGGGTTTCTCTGCGTATGTGTGTGTGTGTTTGTGTGCATGTGCGGAGTGGATCTGCCCTTTCCGACTTCCCAGCCTCTGGTCTCCGGCCAAGGGCATGCATAATTGATTCCACACGCGCTATCATTTTCTTGATGTAATTGCCTTAGTAAGATATGATGAAATCTAATGGATAATTTATCGTCTCAAAATGGGCAAAGAAAGAATGAAACGGCCGTGTACGTTTAGGAGAAGAGCGCTGGCTGTCCGTTTGACTCCGTCCTGAGCGGCACGTCTGATCTCAGTAATACGGCTTGATTAGTTCTCTTTTCTCCTTGATTAGCGGACTTAAAAAGCAAATACTTTATCAATCTCTCCATCCCGGGGTCTTCTCTTGGGCCATCTGTGTCTAATTCCTTCTTGAATTCAGCTTTGAGCTCTTTCCCTCCTGGTTGTCGCCGACTCTTTGCACCTGTACAGCAGAGAGAGAGAGAGTGTTGTCATCTTTTAGGAATTATAGGTTTGTTGTTTGATTGAGACGTCTTGCTCTGGACTGCTGCAGTCAGCTTGTGTGATCTGTTGTATGCTGCATGCATTCGCTCGTGTGTGTGTGTGTGTGTGTGTGTGTGTGTGTGTGTAAGTGAGAGATGAGATCCTGGCAGAGGCTCTGGACTGTTTGTTTCACAGTGGGGGTTGTGAACCGTGTCTGTTTGTGCTCTGAACAGGAACCTATCCCTGATGGGTGCTGCTGTCTCTAGTCTGTTGCCTGAGCTCATATAAACACACAAACACACACACACACACACATGCATAAACACGCAGTGGGGCTTACTTGTGTATTGGGGCCATGCGTGATATATAGACGACCTGCTCTTGTTATGTCTGCCTTAATCCTTGTATCGGTTGTCAGCATAAACAAGGAATGATCTATTATGATCTTTATTAGCTTGGCTTATGCATATTAATTAGGTAACATGCATGTGCCATGCTGTAAAAGTAGCAGTAAGATTGTCTGTTGTTGAATGAATGCGGAACTGAGAATTGGTGCTTATTCCTAACTGTTTACTTTTTAAAATTAAACAGTGTCAGATATTTTATTGACAATTGGCTTTGTTAATGGATCCCAGTGCAGCGTGGTGCTAAAACATTTTAAAATATATTAAAATATGTAAATATATGTGAAAACAAAGGTGTCATAGTGGCCCAGTGGGTAGCACAATCACCTCACAGCAAGAAGGTTGCTAGTTCGAGCTTCGGCTGGGTCAGTTGGCATTTCTGTGTGGAGTTTGCATGCTCTCCCTGTGTTCACATTGGTTTCCTCCGAGTGCTCCAGTGTCCCCCACAAGGTCCGAAGACATATAAGTGAGTTGGGTAAGCTAAAATTGTCTGTAGTGTATGTGTGTGAATGAGAGTGTGTATGCATGTTTCCCAGTGATTGTTTGCAGCTGGAAGGGCATCCGCTGCGTAAAGCATATGTTGGATAAGTTGGCGGTTCATTCCTCTGTGGTGACCACAGATTAATAAAGGGACTAAGCCGAAAAGAAAATGAATGAATGAATGTAAAAAGGGCGATGCGGTGACTCAGTGGTTAGCACTGTCACCTCACAGCAAGAAGGTCGCTGGTTCAAGTCCCGGCTGGGTCACTTGGCATGTCTGTGTGGAGTTTGCATGTTCTCCCTATGTTGGTGTGGGTTTCCTCTGGCTGCTCCGGTGTCCCCTACAGTCTAAAGACATGCACTATAGGTGAATTAAAGAAACTAAATTGGCTGTTCTGTATGTGTATGAATGAGTGTGCATGGATGTTTCCCAGTACTGGGTTGCAGCTGGAAGGGCATCCGCTGTGTAAAACATATGCTAAGGGACTAAGGAAAATGGATGAATGAATTTGTGAAAATAGTGTGAAGATTAATGTGATCTTACACTGAAAAAAATGTTTCATTGGATTTGCTTTTTTTTTTTAAGGTAAGTGGTTGGAAACAGTTTAAGTGGGCTGAATTTATACAAGCTATTTGAATTGAGTAAACTTTTTGTCAATTTGTTTTGTTTAAATTCAGCCCATATAAAATGTTTGCAACCACTTACTTCAAAAATAGTTGTCCATCCAATGAATCATTGCTTTCAGTGCACCGTAATCCAATACAATCTCAATTGTACATACTATTTTTACATCCCCGGTGATAGATACGTTTAGGGGGTTGGACATATTTTTGGAAATTTGTTTAAAAAAAAAAAAAACTTCAACAGTCAAAATACTGTGTTTGACAAAACATGCTTCCGGCTTTATGTGTCACTTCTTTTTTAGTCAGTCAAAAACACTTAACTAACAGTGAAATCTGATTCATGCAAGAATGACTCATATGAGTCAGTTCTTTTTTTAGTGAATCACAAATGTTTTGTCTCACACTAGTGTCTAATTTTTAATTTGGCTTTCTTAATGACCTTTTCATTTCACCATGTCCAGCCTTATGATTTTTTTTGTGCTTTAAGTTCATAAGATGATAATGTAAATACATGTGGTGGCACGGTGGCCTAGTGGTTAGCACTCTGGCCTCACAGCAAGAAGGTCGCTTGTTCGAGACCCAGAAATTACATGTTCTCTAATGTTCCTCTGGTTTCCTTTGGGTGCTCCGGGTTTCCCCACAGTCCAAAGATATGCGGTACAGGTGAATTGGGTAACCTTAATTGTCCCTAGTGTTTGAGTGTGTGTGTGGACGAGTGTGTATGGGTGTTTTTTTAATACTGGGAAGGACATTTGCTGCGTCAAACATAAGCTGGAATAGTTGTCGGTTCAGTTTGCTGTGGTGACCTCTGAAATAGAGACTGAAGGTGAAGAAGAATGAATGATTGAATGAGTAATTTCAGCAATCGATAAGAAAAATGTATTTTGTTTTCCTTTAAATTCATCCTGGATGAACTTTCTACACATTTCTAATGGTACGGGTGATATGTCTTACAATACAGCACATTATTTATCAACTGGAATATTTGACAATATGATAAATGTAATACCTGACTGTGGAAAAGTATGAAAGGAATATATAATGCTGTCTTTGATTGCGAGACAAAAACTCTATTAAAATAGCCTTCTGTTTCAAAATCCCCGCAAGCAAGGACTAAAATACTCTTAAGTCTACTTCTTTTCCCCCTTTCTCCTGTGCTTTCTCTCACTCTCCCTCCCTGTTCTTTTAGATTTTTCCCTCTCTTGAGTTTCATTCTCTCCATTGCATGTCATTCCAGGGAAAATCCAGGAGCCGAATGTGTCTCGACACGTCTGAGACTAATGCTAACCATTCTTTTTATCTCTTCTCACCCCTGCTCTTTCTCTCACAAACTCTTATTTTCCTCCTTCGTTTTCATCTAATCTTTCCCTAATAAATGTCACTGTTCAAATCACACACATTCAAAATTTGACTTTGAAATCGAAATTCAACATATGGGTCCTAAATGAAAAGGGGTTCTCAAACATCAAAATAACACTGTAAAGATATTTATCTGCACAAAAAATTATGACTATTATATGCTTTTATCATGAATTATTGAAGACACCCAATACAATGTCATTCAATATAACAATAGCGTATATACCACTTACTCTCATTAGGCATATTTAGAACAAGAATCATTTGATGACATATTAAAAGAGTCTATTTAAGAATCACAGTGCTGTGCTAGAATATGAATTCATCTTAATTTCAATCCTTAGGTGTTAAGTTTTTAATCCTTTAATAAAATTTCCTAAGGGTGCTTTTAATTTTGTATCATTTAATATGAGTTTCATTAAAAACCGAAAATCGGTTACACTGAGTGATATTGGACCTTATTTTAACCATATTTTAACATTTTATTTTCCAAAAAGTTATTTAAAACCTCAAATCAGACATTTGTTAACTTATATTTGCTTTTAATGTACAGTGCTCAGCATAAGTGAGTACACCCCATTTTAAAAATAAATATTTTTATTTCATATTTATTACTTTTTATTTTATTCACCAAACATATTTAGAAATATAAATATAATCTAATTAAATTTAAGCACAATATTGCAAATATCTTTTTGCTTCTCTTGACTTTTCCTGTTTTTTAGTTTTGTATTTAATATTTTTCAGTAACATAAATTTGGGTGTAATAGTTTTTGGATTGTTATCATAAGTTATTTTGTTAGATAAGCTCCAGATTTGGCTTCAGTACTGATTTATCTAATGTATATGCACAAATATAATATAGCTTCCTATTAAAAATATGAATTAAAAAAATAGATTTGTGAGGGGTGGATTTACATATGCCGAGCACTGTACATGATTTTTAAATGAGATTATTAGTTCAACTGAAGCTCAAGATGCTTTTTAGCTAATTTTGAAATAATGCTGGTAAACAATCTAAAACACAGAGAGTTCTTGCAGCTTGTCTCTGAATGTAATAAACTGAAGTTTCATAAAATTTTTAATGGAATTGTTCGCTGATATTGCGTTTTGTAATTTCAAAACTTCAAAGAAGAAGCGCTTTCACCTCTCGTACCCCGCTATATGTAATAAAAGCAAGGGATGGTTGGATCCAGGTCAGAGAGGGCCTGGTCAAGCACATCTGTGCCTGTGAGGGGGCATCGGGACGGGGTTGGCAGAATGGAGTGGGCATCCACACAAAGACAAAATTGTCCAGTGGGTCCATTAGCCTCCTTGGGCTCAGTGTGGTCAAACTGGCTGAGCCAGACAGGATGATAGATTGCTTTGTCAGTGTCCCAGGGTGAGCCCTGAACCTGAAGTACTTTGTTTATCTCCAACAAAAAGCAAAGGCTTCAGAATAATCTACGTCTGTTTCTTTTTTGGAGAAAGCGAGAGAGGGAGAGCGCGAGGGGTTGAGGGAGGTGCTGCTTGAAGGGGGGAGTGCAGGGGCCCTATGGTGGTTGTCCATTAACAGATGAACTTGGCTGAGGTCCAGCTGTTTGATGAGACTGTGTCATAGCCCGCACTCACTCCGGCCTTTACAATTCCTCTCAGGCTTGTCTTGTTTTTTCACCTCTCATTTTCATTCTCCCCTTTGCCTCTCTCTTTCTCTTAAACTCTACCTGCAGCCGATTCCTCAAATGCTTCCAGGTTCATTTTGGCTAAAGGCGAAAACAACGCTACTTTTCACTCCACCAGCTGCACCACTTCCAATGTCAGAACCAGTTTAGACCGGTTTGCTGGCCTTGTAGCCTGGGCTCCGTCATCATCTTCTTTAGCTTGGAGGACTTTCGAGAACAAAAACAAAGAAATTGAAAGCACAATTCTGATAATGCTCATGACCCTTTGGTGATTTAAGAGTTCAAATTAATACGAAAAAGGCGCTTTGAGGAAATCAATGTGTTTGACGAGACCGTTTAGTGCATTAGGCTGAGCGCAAGCTATGGTGGGGCATTAAACGGGACATGAAGGCCCATTGTGTGTGTGTGTATGTGTGTGTTTTGCTGGACGGGGTCACGTATTGAGTGAGCCATAGCAAGGGCATTTCCTCAGTGGAGTCTGTCACTGTCCGCCCAGCTGCTGATCGCCACTTGCTAAGCAGCACGCTGAACCCGGGACCCCTGATGTATGACCCACTTACCCTCGGCCAACAGAGGACACCATCGATTTGTCGCTCTCCTCTGAGGGATGGTCAGTGAACCCTGGGCCGGCACTGACCCAGCCACTGTGAATCATCAGTTGGGCACTGTGCTTCATAATTCAGTTCTGCTGGGATGTGAAGCTTGGACTGGATTGTTTGATTTAGACACAGGTCTCCTGGGCTCTCACAGTCATTAGGAGCTGGATATATCAGGGCATTTTAGGCTTTTCAAAATGATAATTGAAATGAAATTGTATTCTACAGTGAATATAAACTTTTCTAATGATGCACAGCTGCTAAATATTTCACCAGAGAGAAGCTGGTGTCTGTAGTATTTGCAAAATGATTTTAGAGCTATTTTTATCTAGACATGGGATCGTTTTTTACCATGGTTTGGAAAAGTCAAGGTCTTAAAACCACCAAATTGTTCTGCTATAACGTTTCTATGGTATCTGTATGGTAACCGTGATATTTTTATCCAAGGTTATCAAACCATCAAAATATATATATATTTTTTTTGTATACAATAGCTTTTAATAGTTTATGTATACACTTACGTTAAAAAAGCAGTGAAGTACGTTATATTTCAGCCAACGGCCAAAAGATTTGAAATAAATTGGATGGCTAATCAAATCAGAGGAGGCAGAGCTTTAATTTATTAGTTATTAAGTTATACACAACAAACATGGATGCCGCAATTTTTTTTTTTTTATTAAAAAAAAATAATATTTTTTTTTACATTTATTTTTCATTTTTATTTATTTATTTATTTTTAAACCATCAGAATCTTTTACCAGCTCATGCTTATTCATATTTATTAAGTATTGGTGGTAGAAAACATATCGACAATCCTGTGTGCACCACACACTTCTAATACTTTATGCCTGGTTTCGGTTCGTCAGTTTATTGGATTAATTAATAAAAGAAATGATGAACTGTACTCATGACAGCAGTCTTTTTCTTTTGTTTTATTTTGCATTAGTTACTGGGAAATACAAATAAAATTAAAGTAAATAATTATTTAATATGTGAATATCACAATTTCTTAAAGTAAAATGCATTGATGCCATATTGCTGATATTGCTGCCTAATTTTAATCACATTTTTTAAATTTAATATGTAAAGCTTTTTGAGTTACAATTTAGCAAAGAATGGGAGTGTAAATGTTAATGTTGCAAAAGATGTTGTTAAACCTTCTGTTTATAAAATAATTCAGCAAAAGTGCATCATGGTTCACACAAAACATCAAGGACTGCAACTGTTTACAACACCGAAGATAACTAGAACAATTGATGTTGACAAGAATGTCAATATCTGTGCAACGCTTACAATTACGAATGAGAAAAAGTCATACTCCAACATTTCCTGGATATTCTGTTTGCTTCTGTTCCTGTTATTGTCTTTGATTTGCCTAAATTGAACTTTTGTAATATGATACATACAGATGAAAACAAGTCTTCGTTTTTCTCATTAGACCTAAATATCTGGAAATACCCTAGACTTGAATGGTCTTGTGAGGGCAAGGGTAGATTCTGGAGCAATATGTCATAAAAGCATTTCCTCTTATCTGAAGCACAGCCCACTTCACCTAGTGGCGTATCAAAGGTGAGCTTGGACACAAGGAACAGAGGTCAGTCCTGGTCTGCCCTGTAGGTAATCAGCCATGACACACACACACACACACACACACACACACACACACACACACACACACACACACACACACACACACACACACACACACACACACACACACACCTGGCTTAGTCCAGCTGTGACATAACTGGCTTTTTACCTTTTTTGTTTTTAGCGTTTTTCATTACCAGATTATGCATGTTTGTCTTTTATATGGCTTTATGTGTGTGTGTGAGAGTGTGAGGTGATTTATATACATTCTGCTCTACTCCCCTGAGCGTTCAGTTTGTCATCAGATGTTTAAGACATAATCGCTGTAATGTTTTTGCAGTTTTATTAAACTGCACCGGTTTTAGTGGAATGATTTCCTGGTGAGTTTTATTTTTCCTCAAATATGTGTTTGCCGGAGGGCAGTCACATTTATTTGTATCTGAGTGTGTGTGTGTGTGTGTGTGTGTGTGTGTGTGTGGCTGACCTGAATAGTCAGTCTAGAAGTTTTCTCCAAGTACTCTTTAGGGAACTGCTTGTGTATTTCTCCGGTTCTTTCCCTGAATTCACGGGGACACACCAGCAAATGTGAGTCTTCGGTCAAATGTTAGCTGTGTGTATAATATAGTATAAGTGTTTGTGTGTGCGTGTATCATGTGTCTCTTCTTAAATGGATAGTTCTAGGCATGGGCTGGTATAAGATTTTGATGGTATGATAACCTTATATAGAAATACCACGGTTTTACCGTATCATGGTGTTACATAAGTTCTTTTTAAATGTCTGAGCAAAAACAACCCCCCCCCCCTCCCATTGAACGCAATTTATTTTATATTAACAAACATTTAAAATATATTTTGGACCAGTAGCTTTAGATATAGAGGTTCATTTTCTGCTGGAGATACTGTTGCTATAAAAAAAGTAAATAAAATAGTTATAAAAAGCTTGTTAAAAAAACAAAAATATACATATACTTTAGGAATGGTATAACAGAATACTTTGGCAGTTTTAAAACCTTGACTTTTCCAAACCTCAGTAAATCTTGAAACCGGTTATCGTCCTATGTATAGATAGTTCACTTAAAAATGACAATTGTACAATCATTTAATCATTAAAAACTTTCAGACTTTTTTGTAAAATGATAAAATAAAACATTTTGAGACACGTCGGATCTACTTTTTTGTTCATATAATGCAAGTCAGTGGGGTCCAGAATTATTTGAGGTTGTATGAATTGCAATTTCCACTGGACAACCTCTTCATTCAAACTAGCATATGTTTGTAAGTTGATCACTCAGATGAGTGTGCTTATTTTTAATACGCAATACATTTAATAACCAAACACTAAGTTTAGTTGTGAGAACCGCTAAAACAATGTACTCTGAGAAACATTTAACCAATTTCTGCACATTTAATGAACACCAGTGGGGTGCAAAACAGCAGTAGACCGTGAAAAATGATTTGAGGTTGAGGAATGAAATAATTTTTATTTTTGTATGAACATTCTCTTTAAGCAAACATCTGTTCAACTGTTCTTGAAAGTAGGTGGGGTCCAAAATTCACTAGACACCATCCTTCAAAATATATATTTTTTGTGACTAACAAAAGGAGAAGTAATATAGTTTAGATTGATATCAGTGTGTAAATTGCATACTTGTGCTAGTATAGATTATTTTTTATTTTCATGATTTTTATGTTTAGATGAATTTTCAAGTAAATCAGCATATTTGTGTGCAGTGCTCAGCATAATTGAGTAATACCCCATTTTGAAAATGAATATTTTTATCAATTTCTTAGTGAATATAGGCTATGCATTTTGGTGTATTTAAACAAAACAGATTTATTAAATGGATATATTTATTAAAATGATATTTTAGTCACCAAACATATTTAGAAATTGAAAGATAATACAATTAAATTCAAGCCAAATATTGCAAAAAAAAAAAAAAAAAAATGAAATTACAACCCACAATATTTCAACAGAATTTTTTTGCTTCTCTTAACGTTTCCTAATTTTTAAACTTGTATTTCATATTTTTCTATAACATAAATTTGGGTGTACTAGTTTTTGGACCGTTAACGTAAGTGATTTTGTTAGATAAGCTCCAGATTTGGCTTCAGTATATTGACTAAACTAATGTATATGCACATATAATATTGTATAGCTTCCTATTAAAAATGTAAATAAAATAGATAGATTTGTGAGGAGTGTACATACGAATGTACATAACCCAAACAAAACTAAGAATTTATTTAAAATATCTTCTTTTGTGCTCCCCAGAAGAATAAAATCCTCATGGAGTCTCGAATGATATATGAATCTGCAAAGGACAATTCTATTTTCTGCTGAACTGTCTCTTTAAGCAAAGCAGCATATGTAGGCACATGTTCGGCACCCAGAGCGCTGTTTTGATGGCAGATACACAGGTCACGGTGTGTGTGCTACATGAGCCGGCTGGCATTTCAGAGTGTGTTCATGTTGCCGCTCATGTATGTGTGTGTGGAAGAGTTGACTGTGGTACATGTAATCCGATTGGGGCCAAAGATCTGAACCCTAGATGTAACCACAGGCCAGATACGGCTCGGCCTGGGCCAGACTGACAGGCCGGCTGGACCCAGAGAGGCCAAAACCATACGTATAGCAGGACAGGCTCAACATAGACAACATGGAGTTCATTACACCCTGCCCACCATCTTCGCTGGCTTGGATTTCTAAGGATAGATGTGATCTGGCTATGCGTGTATTAAATAGCACAGAGCAAACTTGATACTATTTCTTGCAACTTTGGCTAACAGGCTATTTCTAGACACGCTGCGCATGCAGACACACAATTATGCATCTTATTTTATGTGATATTAGGATCACACACAAACAGGAACGTGTAAAAACGAAGTTCTACGTCAGCAAATGAACAACATAAATTCCTCTGCTTCCTCCTTTTCTCAACTGTCGCCTTTTCCACACGCTTCACTTGCTCTCTTTAAAACGTACCGAGAAGCATTTTAAGCATTCTAAACATGCTCCTTTTTCCTCATTTAGCTTGGTCATATTTTGTGGTAGAATTGTTTACAGTGTGCCATAGTTGCATAATTCTATGGAAAACAAACATACAATAATCGATTTGAATAAATAATTCATTTTATAATTAAATTTAAAATGTATTTATTTAAATTATTATTTATTTATTAAAATTAAAAAGGTAATAATAATAATAGTAATAATAATAATAATAATAAAAATAATAACGCAAGATAAATGAATAAATTTAACATTTTATAAATATCTTTTAAATTGAGTTAAATTTGTAATAATAATAATAATATTAATAATAATAATAATAATAATAATAATAACGCAAGATAAGTGAATAAATATAACATTATTAGGTAAATTTGTAATATATTACTACTACTACTACTACTACTAATAATAATAATAAATATAAAGAAAGATAAGTGAATAAATATTGCATTTTATAATCATGTTTTAAACTTAGTTGAAATTGTAATAATAATAATAATAACTTTATTATTATTATTATTATTATTATTATTATTATTATTATTATTATTATTATTATTGCCATTTTAATCAATTTAAAAATGTAATTCTAAAGTATAAATATTTAATATAAAATAAAAATATAATATTAATTCATTTATTGTGCAATATAATTATTATTATTATTATTATTATTATTATTATTATTATTATTATTATTAAAATAAACATAATTAAAAATTTTGTTCTTGCATTGTTGTATGTTTATGTTTCCCATAAATTATGCAATTATGTCACACTGTAAGCAATTCTACCATGAAATATGAAATAATAATAATAATAATAATAATATCAATAATGATGATGATGATGATAATAATAATAGTAATGTAACTTATTATTATTATTATTAATAATATTATTATTGATATTATGTTTTTTTTTTTACAGCTTGCAGGGCTGTATATGTTTGCATAATTAAATATCAGTATAACAAAAAAAATAATCAAAGTTTATTATGGTACTTCCAAAAGTCATTCCTCATAAATCTGCAGATTTGTTACAAAATTCTGCGCAGAAATAGCATAAAATGTCAGCAGATTCTGTCTGGCGTTGCTTATAATTTTGTTTTATCGCTCTTTTAAAGCAAACACCGAGAGTACCAGGATGCAGAAAGAGCACAGGGATGTGAGTGATCTTTAAACCGGTCTTCTTGCATTCACGTCAGTGGAGAAGAGAGAACAAGGTAATGGGGTCGCAGTGTTGGAGTTTGATGTATGGATTATGTTTACCATGGCATATTTTGTTTGTGTGCGTGGGCCGTAAGATTGGGCCGTTTGATGAATGGACGTGCCCTCCAGATTCACATCAACACCTGCGCACCCCATTTTTCCCCCCCCTTCGTCCCGAACAACACAGCAGCCAAATTTGCCCCCTCACACCCCTGGTGCACCTCCATTTATGGGCTTATAATTGGCTCAAATTAAAAAAAGTGCAGAGACAAAGAAGCCGCATCTTCTTTTTTTAACCCTCCTTCTTCGTAATTATGTTTATATAACCCATTTCTGTTGTTTACTGTCCGTGCCATGAAAGGATATAGTCATGTTTATTTTGGATACAGGTTCACCCGCTGTTAGATGTTTCTGTTTAGTTATGCAAACGTGAAGTCTTTCTGCTTAGCGGGGCCAGAGTATCTGTGATGTTTGCGTTCGGGCCGTGTGAAGTCTTGTTAAAGTGCCTTTTATTAGCAGTTTGCCTGGACAAGAGCTCTTTGGCACTGAGGCATAGAGTGAGAGTGAAAAAAGGCAGTTTTCCACAGCTATTACTCCTGCAGAAGGACCATCAAAAGCCACATCAGTGCCCTTAATGGGGCCCAGTCCACAACTGATAGCTTCAATGTGTCCAACAACACTATAATCCTGAATACTAAAATATCCAGACAGCTTTATGTGTATAATTCATTAGGATATAGAACACGGGATATATAGAGAAATTAATCTGGGTGGCTGTAAAATGTGTGTGCGCATTTTTTTTTTTTTTTTTTTTAAAGGAATAACTCGGACAGAAGGGAAAATGTCGATCGCTATTTACTTCACTCTTAAGTGGTTCCAAACCTGTTGAAGATATTACACTTTTTTTTAAAGGATATTGTAAAGAATATCCTGATCACTCTTTTCCATATGATGGATATGAATTAGGAATGGGGCTGTTTAGTTAAAAAGGACAGAATTTAACATAAAAGCATTATAAAAATAGCTTTGTGTGATTTGAAATTGATGTGATGTATGCCTACATGCATATGTGCAAAAGACAAAAGAAAAAAAAATCAAATAAAAAAGTTTACTTAAACGTGTGCGGTTAAAAAATAAATAAATAGTTGTTTTAATTGTAATTATTTATTTATTTATTTATTTATTTTGATATGGACATTACAATAACACCAGACAATCAACACATGTCCACGGGAGGATTGACAAAAAATGAAAATAAAATAGACACATATGAAGAGTTCAGATGCAAAAACCTCTAAATGCCGTCTGAAATTTTCTTCAAAAAGTATCATTTATATCAGGTTTCTGTGTGTAGGTTCAATAATTTCACTTTCATTGCAAAGAATAAGTTCTTTTCACGGCCTTCAAAGTGAAATAACTCAATATAAACAAGGGAGACTGAGAATAATGCTCATTTTTCTAAGGACATTTCAGATGGTACTTAAAGGTTTTTGCTTTTGAACTCTTCATATACACTATTATAAACGCTAAAACACATTATAAACACAAACATTATAATTATTTACATAAAATTGCTATAAGGCAAAAGCAAAGGCCACATGATCAAACAAACTAATAATAAACTATTTGCGTAAACACTGCTGTTTTGTTTTTAACCAACTTTTTTAGTACACTACTAAAAACATTTGTATTACTTTCTAATTTTAGGCTAGCGAGTAAAGCATTCCACACTTTAAATCTCTTAACAGAGAAAACAGATTGACCAAAAGACGCCAAAAGTTAAAAAAGTGTTTGCTTATTTATACTTCTATTCTTTTATTGTATTTTTTTAAATTGAAGTACTAATAAATAAAACAAATATCAATAAAGATATTATTAATCTTATTTGTTTAAATGTGTTTTATATTCTCTTGTGTTACATGTATATGCACTGTTTGTTTGTACTTGTATAGAGCTCTGTGAAACCATAACAAATACAAATAAATGTGCATTTATATAGATTTGGTGAATAAAGCTCATCTAATTCTAAAAAGCCTCTACTCTGATAGACTGTAGGTATGGGCTGGTGTAAGTTTCTGATGGTATGATAACCTTGGATAAAAATATGGTTTCACGGGATCACAGTTTTGTGATTACTGCTGTAAATACGTTCTTTTTAAATGTCTGTGTAAAACTAAAAAAAAAAAAATTACCATTTGAATTTATTTGAAGAAGTATTTAGAATATTTTGGAGCAGTAAACATGTCAGGCTAAATAGTTCAAATAAAATCATTGACTTCTGCTGACTTCATTAGTTTCAAAAACACTGATTTCTTTACAACACATAAAAAAATCATTAAAAAAATCTTACATATACTTTGAGAATGGTATAACAGAACATTTTAGCGATATTAAAACCTTGACTTTTTCAAACCACAGTAGATAACCGTAAAACCGGTTATCATTCCATGCCTGTAGACTGCTAACCATCAAGTGAGCCAGTTAGTTAAATCTCATTTATCAGAATTTCTTGTTTCGTCAGGTCTTTTCACTTTTCAACCATTCTCTGTACACGAAAACCATTTGAATGATCTGTTCACTACTTGTTCAAGCACGTTTTACGAAATGGATGAATTAATTCATAGAATAGATTGAAAAAAATCATCAACAAAACTGTCAGCAGGATAAATTTCAGTGAATAATAACTCAGAGATTTTTTTCTTTGATGTCAGAAGATTTGTAATGCACTAAAATATTTGCATGGAAAAACTTTAATTTCTTTGAAGAAGCTTTCTTTTAACTTTCAATATATTAAAAAGTGCAGCGGGTACATTCTTCAGAAATTTTCCTTTAGTGTTCCACAGATAAAAGGCTGTTTTTACACCTAGTATTATGTTGTGTTTCGATCAATCCAGTCACAAGTGGACAATACTAATGTGTGAACAGGGTTTGGGTTGAACCTGCTCACTTTCATTCACCTCCAGAGATATCATAAAATCAATCTAACTGCTTTCAGGGTGTAAACAATTAAAATACCACTAAAGACCACTTCCTACCTGTTGACATACTTCCTAAACTTTTTGCGATATGTTTTTGATCCACACTTGGAAGATCTAAACTTTTATAATCCAAAGTTTAGTTTGAATGCAAAAAAAGTTTTACAGATCACAATACTCTATTTCCAGCCATCTCCATCTCTCCATCCATTCGTCAACAAAATACGTTAAATAAATAGCTCAAAAAAGACAGAAGAGACTAACTTAAACACCAAGTGTAAACTACAATCCGAGTGACCAAAAACACCTCTCAATAGAACCAAAGAAAACCAAACCAGTTTTTAATGACACAAGGGAGAGTGCACAAGGATGCAGTTTCAATTTTCAACACAACTGCTCCTTTAATTTTGAGCTGGGCCGTAGTTTTTTTTGGCGAGCGCGGGACAGGCTTTGTGGTTTGCATGAGAGCAGAGGCCGGTGGCTCTCTGTGTGGGGTGGAGAGGTGAGTGTGCGGGTTTGATCTGCTCCATTGTCTTGCCTCTTCACACAGCGCTCTCCAGTGAGAAGTAATCAATAGCAGCAGTGGCTGACTCTCTGCCTTTGTCTGCGTCTCTCTGCAGCTACTGAGAGACAGTTTTGACATCTCGGCATGCCGCGGGCAAACTCTTACCCTCACTCTCTCTCTCTCCCTCTCTCTCTTTTTTGTGCGTATACACATATACACACACACACATCATGCCAGCCTGGCTGCTCTTTGTTCAATGTTGTACCGCTCTGCCTTTCCGACACACACAGGGGCTTGTGTAGGAGTGTATCTCAGTCTCTCTCTCTCTCTCGCTCTCTCTCTCTCTTTTTTTTTTAAACATTCCATTTTTATAACACCGCGCTGTTAAACGCATTACACTGATTCCATAAGCTGTGCTGTTCTGCTCTGGAGAGCTGACGCGGTGAACTCTGACCTCTGCCAGACTTTATAGCCTTTTAACGAAAAGTTGTTAATGCCTTTGATAAGTTGCGGGTCGGCTGCGTGTGCGTGGACGGGCCGTGGGGGAGGAGACTGTGTGCGACCTCACTGCCGGAGCTAGCTTGTATCGATAGCCAGAGAGTTACTGGCTCTTCAGTTATTTTTAACGGTACAGTAGTTCTTGCACACACACACACACACACACACACACAAAAACACTTTACCGTTAGTGTTTTACCGTAATATGAGTGGACTCATGCATTTGGTTACTTTTGCCCATATATTTTATTTTATTTTCCTTCAACTTAGTACCTTTATTCATCAGGGGTCACCACAGCGGAATAAAGTTTATTCAATTCACCTATAGCACATGTCTTTGGACTGTAGAGGAAACACCAGGAGGAAACCCACATGGGGAGTGGAACATGCAAACCCACACTAACATGGGGAGAACATGCAAACTCCACGTGAAATGCCAACTGACCCAGCCGAGGCTCAAACCAGCCACCTTCTTCTTGTGAGGCAACAGTGCTAACCACTGAGCCTCTATGTCGTCCTTTATTTTTTAAATGTAATTTAGTTTTTATTTTTATTCATTCATTCCTTTTTTTTTTTGGCTTAGTCTCTTTATTAATCCGGGGTTGCCACAGCGGAATGAACCGCCAACTTATCTAGCACATGTTTTAAGCAGCGGATGCCCATTCAGCTGCAACCCATCTCTGGGAAGCATCCATACACACTCCTTCACACTCATACACTATGGACAATTTAGCCCACCCAATATACCTGTGCTGCATGTCTTTTGACTGTGGGAGAATCCGGAGCAATGGAGGAAACCCACTTGAACGCATGCAAACTCCACACAGAAACGCCAACTGATCCAGCCGAGGCTCGAACCAGCGACCTTTTTGCTGTGAGACGACAGCACTAACTACTGCGTCACTCCGTCGCTCCTTTTTTAATTGAATTTTATGATTATTTATTTATTTATTTATTTATTTATTTATTTATTTATTTTGTATTTATTTCATTTTGTTTTCTTTTATTTATTTATATATTTTTTATTCATTAATTTAATTTATGTTATTTTTTATTTCATTTTATTTTATTTTTATTAATTTAATTTATTTTGTTTTATTTATGTTTTCATTTATTTTTATCTAATAATTTAATTTAATGTAACTTTTTTTTTGCGCAATATAATGTGGAAATAGATGTCCTAAACTTGTATTATCAATTATTATGACACTTTTTTCTTGGTAGTAACTGTGCCTAGTTTGCCTTTTAAAATTCATAAACAATGAATAAAATCATTATAATTAAAAAAAAGCTTTGAATTCCAGAAAAGCATACATTTCTAATAGTATATATTACAATTACAAGTCCATAAGGTCTTTTTATATATAATAATTCATGTTAAAAATGTAATTCATTAATTTAGCCGCTTTTTATTCTAAAAAGATCCAGTCACTAAATGTTATTAGCTGGACAGACCTTTATTTTCAGTGCAAGCTGAATTTCATAAGTCAGATATTTATTTAATTTTTAAAAATGCATTTACTTTTATTTTGCTTTGCTTCATTTTAATATTCCTCATGACCATCATGATGTATAGCAACCATTTGCTCTCATTGCCCCTTTCTTCCTCTCTCTCTCTCTCTCTCTCTCTCCTGTTTTTTCTTTGCGTTTTCCTCTCATGGTCCTCTGACCAGACAGAGATGCTTGTTTCTGCTTGACCAGACAGTGCTGTGCGAGAACTGTTATCCGAATTCTCAGGTGACCCCTCTGCCCTGCAGACTAAAGGACTGTGTAACACTCTTCATATGTCTTACATGCCCTTGTACTTTATTTATTTATCTTTTACACAGAAATGAACAAAAAGCGCTTTACTCCCTGACACTGAGCATTTGCAGGCCCCGACGGAGGTGAGCGTGTCACAGGAAAAGAGAGAGTAAACTGTAAGAGCAGCCCTACATTCAGCTGCCGGTCAATAAACTGATCCATGTCGTCACTGACCTTCAGATTAAAGTGACCCCAGCTTGACACCACACATCTGACCAGTACAGTGGCCCAGAAGTTCATAGCACAACAACATTTAAAAAAACCAAACATGAGTTTATAAGATAACAAACAAACATTTTTATCAGTGTTAAATGTACACCATTGATTTTGATTTAGAATTTTTTATTTTGTATAAAGTCTTACTGTGTGTGACACTAAAGTATCCAGACTGTCTCCCAAAAAATGTGCTAGCAATTTAGCATTTCTGTAGATTTTCATTTATGCGAATACGCATACCGAAAATAAATCTGCTGGTTCTTTGATCACCCCCAACCCCCCCCTTGCTGGATTCAGTACAGGTCATAAAACCCGCCTTGTCCATGTAAATGAATGGGATTTTAGACTAAATAAAAAAATGAATTACACTTGCAATAAAATTTTATGAAAGATGTTTTTTGTCATGTAAGGTCATTCTTATTATGCTGATTAAAGTTCAGTTGTTAGCTTTTGTGAAGAGTTTGATTTTAGCCAGTAATTAGATGCTATAAAAATTGGGTGTTTGGTTGTGATTGACAGCTGTGATTGATAGCTTCTCTGAAAAGACTCTGTTATTTTACTGCATTACTTATTTTACAAAATGAGCTGTTTCGCAGTAGATTGTACTAATATACAGGATCAAATGATTACCTTTTTCAGTTACTTTAAATGTGGGCTTTATAAACTAAATACTCTGAGAACATTTAACGTTAGCCATAATGGGAAAAATGGGCTCGAACCAATGACCATCTTGCTGTGAGGAGACAGCACTACCTACTACGCCAAAGCGTTGCCCCTTCAACTGTGTGTATGTATATAAGGGTTGCACAATATATAATTTCAGCATGGATATAGCAATGTGTGCATCTTCAATAGTCACATCACAGGATCTGCAATGTTTAGATTACAATTCGGCAAGAGCCATAATTTCGAGAACATGACATTTGTAGAGTTTAACCATAATAGAGTAAAAGTTTTTAAGGCCTTTGACTGGATTCAGGTACACGAAATTGCACAATTTATAACCTTAATATTTATTTTATTTAACTATTAATATTATGAATATAAAACAGTGTTATTTTTTATTTTTATCTATTGTTATTCAATTTCTTTACTCCAGAGAAAAATCATAAAGCAATATTATTTTACTGTTATTGCAGACAAAAACTTAATATTGCAATTTCTTATTTTTACAATATTGTTATTTTTCAGCCCTAATATATACATACATACATATATATATATATATATATATATATATAGGTTGGCCACCGACTCCTTCACTGATTCTTTCTGCCATAAGTGTTTTGCACATGTCCAGGCTCCCTTTTTAAAACACGTTTTACATTCATTCGTTATAATAGAAGAGGGTCATGTAATTCATATTTTTTATGGTCTATGCTTGATTTATTTTTGTGTTGTGCAGTTGCTTTGATACTGCTGTTTTGTGAAGTTGCAAATTCTGTTGTGTTGTGGCTTGCTTCCTCTGTGTTTTGAACTTATGTTTGCTTTTTACATTTCATTGTGTTGTGTCAGCGCCGACCACACATTCAGCCCAGGCCACTGCAAACACAGTTATAGACGAAAGGGCGCGCACAGTTCAGGATTGATTTTCTGTGGGTATTAGTATGCGTTTGTAAGTGCACGTGTGTTTATTTTAAAGTATTCTCCTGACCACAGGAGCGGCCACGTCTCTGTACAGATGCCCCGCTGTTTATCGGCTCTGCACTGTATGCATAATTTAAGCGGAGACCTTAGCCACACAAATTAGAGATGGGCCTCTGTTATCATTCATAATTCTCATCTGATAACCGCTAATAACAGCCCTCTCCCTCCTCCGATGATGCTCGCTGCATAATGGACCTAACAGCCTTAACCAAATTACCTCCAATACGTATATGCCACAAGGCTAATAAAGCCAAATAAATGTATCACAGGCCGGGTAGCCCAGTGCTTCCTAATGCACATAAATCCACGCTGGCTGGCTCTCATTACCCTGTGTGTGTAGCGGAGGCTAAATCCTGCCTCTATCATGTCCTCCTCCCCCAGTGACCACTAGCTGCCAAGTCAGAGAGGCAAGCTGCCAGTAATCAGTGTGCGATTCCCCTCGCTCGTCTGCGTGCGCCGGGCGGCCCGCTGCTGTCGTGGCCTAGTCCGAGAAGCCATGCTCTCGGTGGAGATGAGGGAGCTTGTTTAGCCTAACAGGTCCACTGCTGTGCTTACATACTAGAGTAAACAGTCACTTCTGATGGGCTATATTTAACCTGGTCTTTGAGAGATTTCATTTAGCATTAAAAAGTAGTGTTAGTGGTATTACGCTTGTCATTTAAAAAAAAAAAAAATGTTTTTAACACTTTATTGCTGATGTTTGATTATGATATGTTAAGTTTGAAGTAGTTTTTTTGAAACTGCTGCACGTTTGATCAAAAATACAATAAAGTTATGAGAATACTAATACAATTTTAAATGTTTTTTTTCTGTTTTAATGTATTTTTAAATGTAATTTATTCTTGTTGCGGAAAAATAAATTTTCAGCATAATTTCTATAGTTTTTAGTGTCACATGATCTTAATATTATGATTTTGTTTTCAAAACTTGCTTAATGTTGTGCTGATTTTTGTGGAAACTTTGCCACTTTTTCCCCAAGTTAAATTTTTAAGCATAATTTTTATTCATATTTTGAGCTTTTTATTATGTTTAGGTAAAAAAAAAAATCTGATTTAATGTCATCATTTTATAATATCATTGCATAATATCAGCCATGTGTCCTGCTTTCTTGGAAAAATCCATCTTAACACCACTAATGCCTCATTTACACTAGCAGAAACTTTGTAGCTGCCTGTCGCTCTGGGTGGCGATCTGCTGCAAACGCAGGGGTGTGTAGGTCTACAGCACGGAGAAAGGATTACGTGAGCTCAACTGGTGCTCCTATTGGCTGTCGCTCAAGAAAGTTGCTCTTCATTTGCATATAGTTTCAACTGTGTCGCGTCGCTCATCATAGACAGAGGTCGCTGGAAGTAGCTTGCTTTCCGTTAAAATGAACAGTCGCTTGTCGATTTGCTGCTGCTATTGATGCAATAGTTTTGAAGTCATTTCAGGCCAATTTTTTTTTTTTTTTTAAAAAGGTCAGATTGTATTAAGGAATTGTAAACATCCTAAATGTAAACATTGTATCAGCCTTTGGTAATGCTCTCTAGGAAAAGTGCATGTTTGGACCTCTACTGATTCAGCATTTTAAAAGTATTTTTAAGACAAACATTTTAAAAAAGGCAAAATCATAAATGTAATATCAAGATTTCGTTTGCACTATTTAATTTGTTTTATAAGAAGGGATCGTATCAGCCACTGATCCTGCTCTCTAGGAAAAATCCATGTTCTGACCATTAGTATTGATGCAGTAGTCACTGTGCTGATGCAGTTTACTGTGTTTGTATAGACTGAGTACATGTGGACACTGTTTGGTGTGTGTGTGTGTGTGTGTGTTTGGTGGGGAACATCTGGACATGACAAGAATGCAGAAGTGAAAATATCCCACAGCAGACTAAATCACCCCCTCCATTCACTCCCCTTTATGTCTTTATCAGAGGCTGTGAGAGGCCCCCTGCCTGCTCTTTTCCTCCTGTCTCACTCTCTCAGTCCATCTCTGTTTCCAGACTGCTTACGAGCATATATGATAGAGATACACAGCAGTCAAAGCAATGATTATGAAAATGCATTAAATGCTCAAACCCATGCCATTTAAAGTTTTTATGCAAAAATGTTACCTGGTTGTCTTTTCTGATTTATTTTGATAGCATTTTTGGATTTTTTAGGTAGTTGAAAGTGCAAACAATTGTAATACGTTTACCTTTCTTAAACAAAATTGTAAAAGCAGTGTAAGTCATTTTAACATGATTCTGTGCTAATTTCAAGTGAGGGATGCAGAAGATTTTAAATTTCCCTACTTGGATTTCACTACATATTCAAGTCTGTTAAACTTTTGATATTACAAATTTACATTGTTGAACAAGATTAAACTGTTTACTTAGTAAGTGAACTCTGAGGACTTCATACATCCTCATTAATGGAGTTTCAGTAATGTCTTAACGGTCACTTTCAATTCAGAAACATTCAGCTAACACATGTGTCTACAAATACACATACATTGAAACTTCAGTAACGTTATGGTTTGACAAACCCGATAGTGTCCTTTTGTACCATTTCATACTGAGGTTTTCCTCCCACACGTGTCCATTCCAGACGGCATCACCTCTTGACACCTGAGGAAAGAAAAGCAGAAAACAGGTAGTGAAAAACAAAACCGAGAGAGCAGCGTCTGTGAAGCCATTGAACAGGAACGTGTTGTTGCCTCAACAATGTACAGTGAATCTGTTTATTTTTCAGTCAAAGGGTGTTTCCTCCCCTCTATAAATACTTTCTCTCTTGCGTGAATGAGAGAAAGAGAGTGCAATGATGTGTCCGTTGGGCTTTTGGCTCTTAAACACACACACGGTGGTTTTAGCTCGGTGCTCTATTGCTTCAAGCTCAGCCCTGACCTGCCAGGCCCTGTCTCAGATTCCCACGTAGGGCGTGTTGAGACCTTGTGTAATGACACAGTACCACAGAAGCTGCTCAACCTGTCTCCCCCTTCTTCTCCTCCGATTTCCCCCCTTCTTCCATGCGCTAATCTTCTGCTCCTTGACTGGATCCAAACCGTCACAGCTTGACGGACCTGAGAGCTGAGTCTCCATTCAGACATACAGGGGCTTGAAAAGGGGACATTTTTATATCATCTATAAATCCTTGCTCCTACTTGCAGCTTGCACTTCCTTGCCCCAGACTTGCAGACAAAAGCATGTAGGCCCATTGTTGCATGGCGGCCGAGGGCTGAAAGAGAGACCACGGGTCATTGGCGGGTTTTGGATTGGCTAATCAGGGCAGGGGTTGGGTGGAGCTTGTGGGGTGCACAAGTGCGGGCGGCCTGTGAGAAGATCTCACCCGTCGGGGGAGCTGGGACCATCCACTCCCCTGTTTCCCAGGCACCCAGCGTCTCTCTACGGTTACACAAAATGTCCGCCGTGGCTCCCCTGTTGCCAGGGTCTATTATTAGCAAGTGTCAGTCAGTTATCTGAGAGTAGTGCTTTTAGCTGCCATTTAAGTGGCTGACACTCAGGTTTTGCAGCAGATTAAATGAAATTTTAGGCGCAGTTTGGCTTGGCTGCGAGCGGACAAAGGAGGCAGCTGTTGTTGGAAATGTAATCTGGCACCAGCGGGAAAAGGGTGCCACGACTGACGCTGCCCACTGACTCTCGCTCGATCTCTCTGCCACCTTATTTCCTCCAGAAGCAAAAAGTCCCGTTCCATCCTCATTAAGCGCACAGAGCACATTGATTTGAAGAGTTGACACTCACTGTCTTCTAAGAGTTGGACGTACCGTGAGACACGCTCCACACCCTGCTGATGAGTGAGGCTGTCAAAACACATCTTCTTTTTTCCATTTCCTTCTCAGCAGTTTCATATACTCATAGTTATGCTCAGATCTGTCAAGGTTCACGGTGCGATTTACTAAGATTGACACGTTTATGTCCTAATAAGAAGTTTCAGACAGCTGAAGGAGCCTTTGTGAATGTGTGTTTGTGTGTATTCTGTAGGTCAGAGGGGATTTCCTGGTCTGCTTTACTGTACCGTGACACTTACAATGTCACCACGCCCTGCCCAGTGCTGCTTATCAGGTGTCACGCTAAAGTTTTTTTTGTGGCCTTGTTTGTACTTCTACCTCTTTCTGTGTGTTTTCCCGTCAGAGGTGTGTCCAAACGTTTTTGGCTAGAGAGGGTCCAGTGTGGGACAAAGGATTTATGCAGGATCCCAATGCAGCCAACATCCAATTCATTAATTTATTCATTCATATGTATCCGGTCTTATAATATTGTATAAATACAAACTGTCCTCCTATTTTTAACTTCATAGTGTAACTTAATGGCAATTTTAAAAAGGTTTTACGTACGATCAACACCCTTATCTAGACCAAGTATGTCCAAACTCGGTCCTGGAGTGCTGGTGTCCTGCATATTTTAGTTCTAGCCCCTGAACCTGAACCTGCTAATCAAGCTCTTTCTGGGTATGCTACACACAGGGAGGTGTGTTGAAGGAAGTTAAAGCTAAACTATGCAGGACATCGGCCCTCCAGGACCGAGTTTGGACACCCCTGATCTAGACAAACCCCTATTCCTTCTAGTTGCTTTATTTTTGTTGTCAAGAACTCTCAGAATCCCAGAATTTGTAATGAAAATAATGTCAAAAACCCATAACCCATTCATTTGTATTTTTTTTTTTTTTGCAAGTCTGTTTTTGTAGAGAACATAAATTAATAGTGAAATCGTCAAATTTTTTGGATATTGTATAATCTTAAATTTGGATTCAGTCCCACCTTTAGGACCGAAAATATGGATTTGAGTTTTAAGATAACTCCCTGTTTACACACACACATTTGTCTCTCTGTTTGTCTTTTATGTGTAATATTTGTGTTTGTGTATACAAGGTATCATGTGTTATTATGTGTGTGTTCACAGAGATCTGGAGTTTATTAGAGGCCACTCTCTGGCCTGTTCCAGTCCCGATGAAACGCGTGAAAAGAGACAGTTGTAAACGAGCGCAGAAAGTAGAGGGGTCTGAACTGTGAACGGCATCAATTTTAGCCCGCCCGCTTCCTCACGCTACTGCGGGGCAGAGAGTATTGATGTCAGCCGCCGTTTGAAGCCAGTCTGCGCTAAGTGCTCTGTTCTGTGACTGGAATCTGATTGTCTGTTTTTAATGAAATGGATTAGTTCCACTTGTCCACTGTGAAACAACATCATTTCGCTCCGTTCAGATGGGCTTCTAAAAACAGTCTGATACTGTACAGAGCTGTGGTATTTACAAATAAAGACCCAGTTTGCACCGCAGCCTGAATATACATTATCTGTTTGGCTGGGAGCCACAGAGGGCAGAAATGGCGCTGCGTGCGCTTTGCTCTACTTACGTAGCTTTATATAACTTTGTGTTCTGTAAAGCAACATGAGGTCGAGGACTGAGCTTAGAAGGGCAAGGTTGGGGTCAAAAATTAGAAGCTGAAACAGGATCCTATGAACATAGTGAAGTCTCGCCTACACATACTCGGATAGAGAGAGACCGGTGTCCTTTGCTCATCTCAACCACTTGAAAAAAAATCAGCAGTCGAGGGCTCAGACGGGTTTGGTGAGTTGATTTCCTAGAAGCGGGAAACACACTGCATCATAATAAATGTCAGACACACACACACCTCTTTTCTGAAGGCAGTTTTTTGGGATGTACATCCACTAGAGATAAGCATCTGAGATATGTTGCGTCAACCCTAGCAACCTTACCGAAAGCGCTTCCCCCCTCAATTCTCCTCACTTCCTTGTACCCTGCTTCACGCCACCCCTATGAGATCTCTGATCTATAGGACCCCGGACACATTTTTGGCAGAGTGTGCAAGTAATGTTCCAGCATGCTTTGAGTTGTGGCTCCTTGCCGTGTTAAAACCTGATTTATTGACTTTAGCCGTTGAAGAGGGCTTGCAGGTACAGCTGCGGTAATTAAGATTTTTATATCAGTTGTGTAAGTGTCCTGAGCAGGAACGGGTCACATTTTTTGCTTATGAATGGCTGGTTTTCTTGCTCTTCTTACATGAAAAGGCCTTCACGCTGAGCTCAGAGCGTTTGCTTTGTGTCCAACTCATACCACTAACTCTGTCTCTGAGCAGAAAAATGGACCGAGATGAAACAAATGGTAATATGCTCATTTTTTGCAGAGGAGGACTCGGACTGTGGCCGTACTGACTGGTTGTTAGAGGCGGAGAGCTTGCAGCCCCAGTGCTGAGCTGTCAGCGGTAACGTACGATGGGATGATATGGATTAGAACACTTGTATTGAATTATCTGCGGGACTGGGAGTAAATGTGGGTAGAAGCGCTGCCATGAAGAATTAGACTGAGCTGCAAAAGCCACAGCCTTGCATGCATAGCATCCATCTTACCACCCTGTTATTGATGGTAAATGTTATACTGTAGTATTAACGTCCTCTTTCCACACCATACTAATGGTTGTCCCCCCACCCTTCCAACACACGCAGTGAGACACAGATAAATATTTGAAGCGACTGTCATACAGTATTGTGGAGTAGTTAACTAAATGTAAACAAGTCTACTTAACAACATTTTGCAGTAGCATCACAGTATCTGTTATGTTTGACGATACAAAAAACAACAAATTTTGTATCGTCAAACGGAGCAGATTCTGTGATGCTACTGCAAAATGTCATTTTACATTTACATTTAGACTTGTTTACATTTAGTTAACTACTCCACAATACTGCCATACAGTATATACAGTATATATACACATGCTCATTAGCCACTTTATTAGTTACACCTTACTAGTACTGGGTTGGACCCCCTTTTGTCCTCCGAACCGCCTTAATCCTTCATGGCATAGATTCAACATGGCATAGATTCCAGTATAAATATTCAACAAATATTTATACTGGAAATATTCCTCATAGATTTTGGTCTATATTGACATAATAGTATCACACAATTGCTGCAGATTTGTCAGCTGCACATTCATGATATGAATCTCCCGTTCCATCACATCCCAAAGGTCCTCTATTGGATTGAGATCTGGTGACTGTGGAGGCCATTTGAGTACAGTGAACTCATTGTCGTGTTCAAAGAAACCAGTCTGAGATGATTCACACTTTGACATGGCGTTTTATCCTGCTGGAAGTAGCCATCAGATGGGTACACTGTGGACTTAATGGGATAGACATGGTCAGCAACAATACTCAGGTTGGCTGTGGAGTTGACACGATGCTCATTTAGTATTAATAGGCCTAAAGTGTGGCAACAAAATATTCCCCACACCATTATACCACCACCACCAGCAGCTTAAACCGATGATACAAGGCAAGATGGGTCCATGTTTTCATATTGTTGATGCCAAATTCTGACCCTACCATCCGAATGTCACAGCAGAAATTGAGACTCATCAGACCTGCAACAATTTTCCAATCTTCTATTGTGCAAATTTGGTGAGCTTGTGTGAAATATAGCCTCATTTTTTGTGGCACTCTGTGTGGTGTTCTGCTGCTGTAGCTTGTCTGCCTAAAGGTTGGACGTGCTGTGGATTCAGAGATGCTCTTCTGCATACCTTGTTTGTAACAAGTGGTCATTTGAGTTACTGTTGCTTTTCTATCAGCTCAAACCAATCTAGCCATTGTCCTCTGACCTCTGGCATCAACAAGGCATTTGCGCCCACAGAATCGCCGCTCACTGGATATGTTCTCTTTTTTGGACCATTCTTTGTTCACCCTAGAAACGTTTGTGTGTGAAAATCCCAGTAGATCAGCAGTTTCTGAAATACTCAGATCAGCCCGTCTGGCACCAACAGCCATGCCACGTTCAAAGTCACTTAAATCACCTTTCTTCTACATTCTGATGTTCATTTTGAACTGCAGCAGATAGTCTTGACCTTGTCTACATGCCTAAATGCATTGAGTTGCTGGCATGTGGTTGGCCGATCAGAAATTTGCATTAACGAGCAGTTAAACAGGTGTACATAATAAAGTGGCCAGTGAGAGTAGTAGGTAAATGTATAAATGTATATTCTCATAAATGTTTATTACGTATTTTTATAATTAAAAGAATGCTCGAAACATCTAGAGTAGCTGACTGCTTTTTTTTTTAAATACTTAAAATTTTGAGTAGCTTTAAAACTAGCATGCAAAGTTAAAAGTATCCTCCCCAGCACTGCAATAGCAGACATATGGGGAAAGTGCTCTGGTGTCACAAAAACCTAAAGGTCTCTCTATCTTTCCTTCCTTCTTTCTAGTCTTCCACTCTCTCTCTCTCTCTCTCTCTTTCTACTAATGGCTGTGGCCTGCTAAAGGGGGCAGCAGAAGGGTCAGCCTGAATTTTTTATCTCAATAAAGTGCAGGGCCGCAGAGTGGCTTTGAGTCATGCGCTCTGTCCCGCGTGAATACAGCACACACACATACATACAGACAAGTGCTTGTCCATTCACCTCTGCCTCGCTGCCTCACCACGGGCATCTGATGTGCCTTATCAGCGTATTGACGCATGGCTCAAATTGTTTTATGACCATGTGGAAGCAGTTTGTTTCCTGGTCTGAGCTTTGATGTCCGTCTCATTATCAATTTCACCCCTCGAGCCCCCTCCGCCCCGAATTTTGCATGCTCACATTTATACACCTCTACGGCCTTGGCCCTTGGGCCCGATGGACATGTCGCCTCTGTGACATCAATGTGTTCTGTAAACGAAGATACTGAAAATGAGACCAAGCAGCAGGTTTCAAGCCCAAAGGTTAATGTGAAAAGAGATAGACAGGAGCAATCTTTCTAGCAGGTCATTCGTTCATGCTTCATGAACTCTGTGAGATACTGGGCTACTTCACTGCCCTCTGGACACTAAAGTGATTTTAAATAACTCTATTTGAAGGCAAAGTTAACCTGTACATGAAAATTCTGTCATCAGTTACTCACACTCATATTGACCAAACCTGCATGTCTGTACAGTACATCATCTTTGAAGAATGTGTCAAGGCAGCATTGGAGCTTTTCACTGTATAAACAACAAACACAGACACGCATTCTTTAAAGTGTTCTTTTGTGTACAACAAATTAAAGAAGACTATACAGGACAAAAACATCATGAGGATGAATTGTAGGGAATTTCTCTTTGGCTTCAGATGCATTTATTAAATTCATCTGTATTTATGAGAAGCTTTAAATGAACATATCATTCCCTGGTATGAGCTCCAGTATTTTGGCCCAGGCTGCCAAAACATGCGTCTCCAGGGAGAGAGGGAGAGAGCGCGAGTGAGAGCAGACCCAGTGTGTGTTTAAGCGATTGAAACGAGGGGCAGCACTGCAGGCCGACCACACTCTCACCAGCCGGCCATATGCCAGTCGGGAGGAATGCAACAGCCTGCCTTGGCCGCTCTTGAAACAGTGCTCTGTTTGTGTGTGGCCTCGTGTCCCCGCTGCGCTCGATAGATGTGCTGAGAGCTCCTTCTTTAAGGCATGGATGTCACATGTTCTCCCCAGACCCGGTGGACATGTCACACAGCTCGGGGCAGCAGTCAGGAGGGTGGTGTGATGTATCAGGTCAGTCGGAGTTCTGTGGGGTTTGGTGTCCTCATGCTTTCTGAAAAGTTCTGTCGAGTTGTACGTCTTCAACCCGACACACACGTATCACTTATTAGTCACTGCGGTTTCTTCGCCAAATTTGAGGCATGTATGTTATGGCTACACTGAGAGGTTTTGGAGCGAATCGTGGGGCTTGCTGGAAAGTGAGTCACAGAGTTCCTTTGGGAATGAGATAGGGAGTGTTTGTTGGCTTTGACATGGTTGCTGGGTTTCGCTCTCTCTGGCCTTGGCTGACATTACCTCTAGTTCTTGCCCCGGCAGATCCAGCCCGTTCGTCCTGCTCACCCCCCCCTTCCTCCAGGCCGTACCGAAAGCCGAGAAAGGCAGGAGCAACAAAGAAACCTAGATAGCGAATGCTGAGGGGATTCTGGGAGTGGAGCACGGGGAGCACGAAGACAAAAACAGGTCGGGAGAGACGTGAGAACAGGAATTCCACTGAAACCTGAAATGGCTTCAACAGAAAAGCCGAGGTTATTTATGCGATCGCACTTGAGGCTATTTTCCAGGAGGGTGGCATCCTGCCGTAGCCTGTTTAGCAGTGATAGGCCACACGCTATTAGCATCCGAGTCCTACCGGCATCTGAGGCCGGCTGAATTTATGTGAATAGCAATTTAATCTTCTGGTTTTAATGGGATATAAAACCCCTTCCCGGACAACTGTCCTCTAATAGGTCTTAAAAGTTGTTTGTTGGTGTCGAGATGGGGGTAATTAGTAGACCCATAGCTTTGGGAGTGGGCGTCGGTGGTCGGGCTCTGGCTCTTCCCGCGCGGCCGGCCGATCTTTTGGGCCTGGCTAAAAGGCACTGGCCACTCCTCGAAGGGAAGCATTTGGAGGGCTTGTGACCGCTGCGCTCAGGGGGGTGGAAGGGAAATGAATGGCACAGCACTTAGAGTATCTCTGATGGGAACATTAGCCACATTAGACTGCTCTCAAAATGCCCTAATGGAGCACTCACAGTCCAACACGCACACACCACTAAAAAAAGGATTGCAAATAGTTTTCTGGAACTTTTTAATGTGTGATTTATATATTTCTGTAATTTGCCAGCTGCCCTCTCCCTTGCCTCTTAAGTAAGATGAAAAACTAAACCAGGGCGGCCGGTAATTTCTCTGGAAGAGATTGATGATAAGAGAGAGCGCTAAGGAGAAGGGATCTTCAACACCTCTCAATCTCCTTACATGCCCTGTCTTTAAATCAACCATAGCGCAAAAAGCTGCCACACACTTGTCCGTTGCTTCCTCTTTTTTTGGTTTCCTTTCTGCTTCTTCATGCAAGGAGCTACTGTGGGCTTCCTTTAAAGGCGGTGTGTATGTGTTTTGGGGGTGTTTGTTTGGCGCTAGTGGCGAGGCCTTGGTGTTTGTGTAAATGTCAGAGGCTGTGTCGTTATTGACTGCTCTGTAACGGCTGTGTGCCTCTGTGTTCTCCTACACAACTAGCCCCAGGCGGCCTGCTGCTGCAATACTGCCTTTCTTCTGACGTTCATCAAACTGCTGCTTCTCTCTCTCTCTTCCTCTCTCTCTCCCTCTCTCTCACCCGTTTTCTCCCTCCCAACCCCTGCTAGCCTCTCACTTACTTTCCCACTCTCTGGATATGTTCTTTTTAGGGCAGTGCCCAGTAGATGTGTGCTTGTCCACTCTGAATAATTTAGAGAAATTTTTGTCCTCTTGTCAGACACAGGCCTGAGCCGTGAGGCAGAGCGAGTGATCTATCTGTTTGGACTTTCTCTCATCGCTTTACTTTTCTTTTCTTTTTTTTTTTTTTAAACCAAGCTTCTCCAGCCAGGTTTTCTTTCTTACTTTCTTCTAATAAATTCTTTTTGGTTATTATTATTTTATCCGCAGTATGCCATTTTTATTTACATTAGTAATTAAAGTGTAAATTATGTTATTATTATTATTATTCTGTTATTATTTACACCTTGTAAAACATAACACCTTGTATTATTTCCAAAGCTGGCCAGTTGGCCATAGTCATGCTATTTTATTTACATTAGTAAATACTGTGTAATATATATATTTCTATTATTATTATTATTATTATTATTATTATTATTATTATTATTATTATTATTATTATTATTATTATTATTATTATTATTATTATTAATATTACTATTATATAATATCACATAAATCATAACATCTTGTATCATTGCCAAAACTGCCCAGTTTGCCATAGTCATGCTATTTTATTTACATTAGTTAATACAATGTATTTACTAATATATATTACTGATACTAATACATATTATTATAATACATAATACATATATATATATATATATATATATATATATATATATATATATATATATATATATATATATATATATATATATATATACATTACATTAATAATAATAATAATAGTAATAATAATAACAACAAAATTAACATCATATAAATCATAACACCTTATATCATTTGAAAAAATGGCCAGTTTGCCAGTCATGCTATTTTATTTACATTAGTATATTAAGTATAATATTATAGATATTCTTTTGTAATAATAATAATAATAATAATAACACATAAATCATAACCTTGTATCATTCACAAAACTGCCCTGTTTGCTTTGCATAATCAGGCTAAAAAAATACAAATTAAAGCGTTTATGCATGTGATTTTTATTTTTGTTTTGGAATTATTACTAGTGGATGCTACTAGTGAACATTTCCTCTGCCACTTGGGTTGGGATTTGGGTTGAAGCTTCTGTTAATGTAGCAGCTGATTCTAGTCAGATCTTAAGGGTTTAGCCACGTTTTACACACACACACGCATGCTCCTCGCACCTCTTGCTGCATGTTTGTCAGCTCTTGTAGTGCAAGGGTCAGTGACTCCAGGAGGCAGTTATGTGAATAAACTTTTTATGACTTTCTCACCCTCCTTACTGCCACCAGGATCATACACTGGATTATTACTGTTGACAGGGCAGCAGTTACAGTATCAATTTGTTGTAAAAATGGCTGAAAATACTGGTTGTTGAATATATTCAAAGATTGTTTTCCAATACAGTGAAAAGGTTAGAGCAAAAGGTGAAAGAAGAAGTTGTGTTGCTGTTTGTTTACGTTTTCAATAGTCATGTTTACCCATGGATAATTTGACACTTTTTTAAAATAAAATGACTATATACTGTACATATAGAAAGTACTTAAAGGTATTGAATATTCCAGTATTATTGTTGCTGGATTCTAGTTCTTTTGTACAGTAATTGAATATATTCTTGCAATAATTGTAGCTCTTGGGACCAATTTTCTATTCTAATGTTCTCAATATTTCATTTTCTATCAGAAACAGACTCAAAGTCCCTTATGCCTCACTTTGTTTTCTCTTACTCGCTCTGTTTCTCTTCATCTTTCCTTGTTGTTTTGAGAGCTCTGGGCATCTGTGAGGCAGAAAGCGGCCTCTTGGTGAGGTGAGGTGTGCGTTCGATTGTGTATGTGTGTGTTTATGAGAGAGGGTCAGTCTTGCTGAGGTTTCTTCTCTTGAGACTGCATAGCAAAAAGGGCTCTGACTTACAGGTTTAACTTTTCCTTTTGTTCTTTTCTTTCTTTTTCTCTCTCATCAACTGCCTCCCCTCCCTTTCTCCTTTCTGAACCCCTAAGGTTGAGTCAGTGCAGACCTGCAGCCAGATAGTGGAGGGAAAAAAAAACATTTCCAAAGATAGTCTGGGCTGGGAAAAACAAACACCTGAACAACCCCCTAGTGCCGATGGACAAATGAATAAGAGCAAAAGAGAGAGAGAAACCAGAGACAGAATGAAGGGGAGGAGACGGACCACTTATAGGAAAATGATGATAGAAATTGCAACATTTAATATGGCAGATGCTAAAAAAAGATAAAGCCCTGGCTTTCAGTTAAAAGACCCAGTCAGGTTTTAGGATTGCCTTAAAAATGCACATGCAAGTGACATGTAAAAAACAGTATATCTACAATTTATCTATTGAAAAATCTCTGTAGTAACAGTGATATCAGTCAAGCTCATCATTGCTAAATTCTGCTTTGCTGTTGTCATAATTTTGTAAACTTAATGATAGATGACAACAAGTGCAATTCTTCCACTGTATTGGAATGCCAATCAGATAATGCGGGTTATTATACAATATGTGTATTATTTACATAGTTTTTATATGCGTGTTGTTTACACAAAATGATTGTGCATGTAGTATAAATCTGAAAAAAATATTTAATTTAATTTTGGTCATAGTTAAGCCTGATGTATACCTCAAGTTTTTGCATTGATACATTAGTGTTTGCACACAGTATTTCAAAATATATTGAATTTAGTAATGTGACACTCAATACTATAATAAGGAGTTTAAAGATTCTGCATTAAATATCTCTTAAAGCATTTTGAGCAACAGAAATGTCTTAGTGCTCATTTAAAATAGTTGCGAATGTCTTTTAAGTCCTTCAAAATAACACGCGTCGACACAGCTTTGATCATTTTTGTCATCTTGAGGGATTTTGTAGTTTGTTGTTTCTGCCATAGGCTCTATTTTAGCGATCTATGCGCAAAGTCTAAAGTGCATGGCAAAAAATAGCATTAAAGGTATATCCCAATCTACTTTTGCTATTTTAAAGACAAAAAAATACGCTCTTAACCATGGCGCATGGCTTAACAGGGTTGTGCTTATTTTCTTGAGTTATGGGTGTGTTTTGAGCATGTGCATTAAACCAATTAGAGTTTCATCCCACATTTCCTTTAAGAGTCAGTTGTGTCGTGGAATGGCGCATTTGCTATTTACACAGTTGTCTTTGTAATTGGAAAAACTGATCACTTCACTATAGCGAGAAAATGGTTAACAGACCATCAGCAATGCAAGACTTCTCCATTCACCCTCTTTACTTTAGTTTTACTTTTTACTTTACACCTTTACTTTCGAGGATAAGGAAATGGTGTTGTACGCACTCCACTGAAGACATCCATTAACCTACATATTTAATTTTGTATGTCAAGCGCAAAGATTTGTCTAAAACTCTTCGTAAATTTAGTTCTAATTTCCAGCAAATGAATAAATGAACAATAATATTGAAGTGTGGTCAAAAAACTGAGTTATATCCAAGCACACGTCCTATTCTTATGCCCCATATAGTAACTCATGCATCCCCAAAACCCGACAGGTGGACAAATCTAAACTTGTTTTTATTAAAACAAACATAAATATACATATAATAAATAATACTGCTAATAATAATAACAGTATACAAATGCAAATTGTTATGAATAAACTAAAAAAAAACCCTGAGACAAGGCATGTGGTTTTTATATTTATGTACAAAATAATAACTTTTGTAACATTTTAATCCTTAATTTTTTTTCATATGTAAAAATACAGTATTTGTGTATTGCTGTACTTCCTGTGTATTAAGCAATGTGTAAGCGCTTGGACTCGCACAGGCACATAGCTAACACACTCTGAGCTGGACTTTCGACCAGCTTTTAGTTGGTCAATAGCGCAGTCTAATTCAGTTCCTCAAAATAGCAACACTCCAGCAATAGGCCTTAACACCTCCGATTAGACCAACACTCCCACTAGTCCACAAAGTGGCGCAAATGGATTTGCTATTTAAACAACGAAGTGCAAAATGTGAAAATGAGGGTTGTGCTGGTCTGAAAATAGCAACAAATCGCGGCAAAAACGTCTTGCGCTTATTGCGCCTGATAGTGCCCCATGTCTCGTTTCTGTTTAAACTGTGAATCAGTGGAACTGTTCAGTGTTGACACATTGTGGACAAATTAAGTAGTACCAAAACACTGTACAGTGCCAAAATTGGGCTGCACACTGTATGGTGCACTCTGTTCTTAAAACTGAGACGCAGTTTGGGCTATTGCAATGCCCCTCACATGAATCCCTATTAAAAAATGCTGGTTTTGTAACATTATTTTAGCTTAAGCTCAAGTAAAATTTTAGATGTAAGCCTGTTGCTGACATGAAAAATGGCATCTTGTTAGAGACTCGTTAAAGTGTTTGTGTTGTATGCATGTGTGCATTTCCAAGGGCGTGAGGCCAGTGCCTTGTGTTTGCTGAGCTGATGGTACTATAAGGCTGATGAGTGATGTTCTGCGGCCGACAGCTGCTGCCTCTGCTCACTGCCCTGCTCTGCATGTCCCTGCACATCCCTCGTCTCTCCATGTAGATGTGTGCGTTTTTCATCCAGGTGACCGCTGACCTATTGCGTGTGAAGGAAGAAGGGAAAAAAATTACCCCTCTGAATTGATTTGAAAAAGCGTCAGCATTTGTGTGCTCGTGCGTCTATTTGAGCTTAAAAGGGGATAAATTGCAGACAAAGTGTGGCATGAGAGGCAGAATGGAAGCTTCTCTCTCGCGTACTGTACTTCATATACACTATACCACAGTGACAGTGCCGAAGGTAGCTGAATAATTAATGAAGTACAAGCGAACAGACTTCCAGCTGTTCAGCCACCGTAGGACACGCTATTCATGAATGTTTGAATGTCCTATAAGAAAATATATTCAAATTGAAAAAGCACAAAAAAGCCTTAATGGAAATATGAATTGCCCAAGTTGAATACGATGGGGGACAGAAAGGGCGAAAACGCTGAGCGAAGTGCAATTATGTGAAAGCAAATGTTATGGAGCCTCAGAACTGGCTTTGGTCCTCTAATTAAAATGGCTGAAAATGTTTTGACAGTGTCTGAAGCCATGCCCCGGGCCCCAGCTCTGCACAGCTCCAATTTCTCTTCCTTACAGATGCAGCGATACATTTATGCAGAACGTGCTGTGAATATCTCACTCACCCCCACCTCCTCCCTTCTATTTCATTCCCTCGTTCTCTTTGGCTCTGAGAAAGAGAGAGAGAGACAATGAAGAAAAGAGGTCTCCGTGATCTGTGCTTCAGAAGCCTCAGTCGTGTGCTGCTTTGCTGTATTGTTGTAGGAATGATCTGTTTGTTTAGAGCAGCGCTGATGCCAGTTTGGTGTTTGTGCTGTGGCTTAATTAGTTCTCCTAGTCCTATTGAAATGAGTATTTTAAAAAACTGTAAATCTTTGGGGATACCTCAGACGAAGATCTATTTTCTAACAATGATTCCAGTAATAATGACTTTTTCTCTGGTAATGATTTTGGGCGCAAAGCCTGTGTTCCTCCACAGGAATAAATGAATTTGTCTTTAATTAATTGATGCATTTGGAGCAGTGTAGTTGTTTGCACAGTGATTAATTAGTCTGTTTATTACAACCAATGTCACTTTATCCTTCTTTCTTTTCATACTTTCTAGACAGGGCTGATTTCTGATTTCACAATTCAGAAAATTAATCTCGTCATAAAGAAATGTCATTTATTGTACACTCTCAGAAATGAACGTGCAAAAGCTGTCACTGGGAGGTAGGGATGCAACAATTGTGGATTTTGGTTGTACGATTATAGTCTAAGGAATAATCATGGGCATCACGATTTTTATGCATTCATAAATTTCTAAACACTACTAGTTTAGAAAATCACATGAAAACTTCATTATATTTTAAAGTGTTTTTTATTGCTGCTCAGTAACCAAATAGCGCAACACATAATAATAATGATGTTAAAAAACGAACAATAGTCCATATATAACAATATATCTCTTTGAACTTAAATGTAAATGAAAAAAGTTTATGGCAATAATTTTACACTGAAAATAAATGACAGAACAATTAAAAAAAAATAAAATAAAATAAATAATAATAAAAAAATAAAAAATAAATAATAGTATTTGTCTAATGTAAATCTAAGCTTCAAATTAGCTAAAGACCCTTTTAAAGAGAACAAATGTATTCAAAGGCTGCTGAACTTTGGATCAACTATAACAAAATTGTTTGCTATTTTCCTTTTATATTTTTGCACTTTGGAGTAGAAATGTGTATATTCCATACAAAGTATGAAGCTGATCGATCAGTTCTTGTCACGTGACTCGCATTTAGCTCATGCTGCACAGCTCCATTGGAAATAATAGACTGAGAAGAAGCGCTTTTAACTTCTCCCCAACCTCTCGCTGGCCTGCAGATGCTCATACTAGTGGATGCTGCTCTTTCATTGGCTGTAGGTGATCGCCGATGTTATTTTCAACCAGAACACATTTCACACGGCATGATTTGAATCACCGACGAGCCCAGATATTTAGCATGCCAAATATCTCACAGGTGTCGGAGACTCATCGACAATTCTCTCAGATCTTCTCTCAGTCTTTGATAGTTCATACTCTGTGATTGTTACTCACAAGAACGAGCACCGATTTGCCAGTGACTTCACGCATTTGTCAGCGATTTTTCAAAACCTGACGGCGAGTTAAAATCGGTGCTAAAATCATGCAGTCTGATCTCGGCATTAGTTAACAGCCTTAGCAATAGTTAAAATCAGCCTTAATCTAGTGTGTGTGTGTGTGTGTGTATTGTGTACAAGCTTAGAACTTTAAACTAGCAAACAGTTATCATAACTTTGTTTAGTTGAAGCAGTTTTGTTTCATGCAGAAACGCGGTTTTGAGAAGCCTTTGCGATTGAATTAACCATGACCAATTTAATTGTGAAATCGATTAATCGTTGCATCCCCACTGAGAGGGTAGGCTTTTGTACCTTTAAGGTGCATTTTGTACTTTTTTTTTGAGGCACTATGAGTTACACATCTGTCCTTTTTAGGTATTAATGTGTTCCTTTAAGGTACAAATGTGGACCTTTTATGTACAAAAGTGTACTTTTTGAAAACATACCGCCCCAGCAGCAGGTTTTGTTGAGTTGAGAACACAACTTTAATAAAAATTAGAAATGTATTAAGTGTGAAGGTTTGATTACACAGGATGCTTCGGAATAGGTTGACCTATTTTTCTTTTGGTTTACCTTAAAATTGTGACAGAAATAGGCCTATTACCATTGTTCAGTAGAAAGTAATAACAATAATTAGGATAATAAAGCAATTATTAAGTTAAAAAATTAAAGATGACATATTTTAAAAAATATAGTTTTATCAGTAATAAAACTGTATTAAAGTAAATGTTCTTTTGTAATTAAATGTAATTAAATGTTAAATTTTGTCAATTAATTAGACATTTTTTATTACTAATATTACATATATATATTTTTAGCATATATTATATTTAATTAGTACCAAAAGAGTTCAGATAAATAATCAAGTATTTGTAATCTAATCTAGCAAAAAATAATATGAAAAACATTTTGTAAAGCAGAATTTGCAGGGTGAAAAAGCAGACTGGGCTCAATCTAGGGTCCCACATGTATGCTTATTTAAATGCAGGTTAGCCTGGCATTTCTCTGAGCTTTTCTTTCCCCCTCCTCGGCTTAAAAAAAGAAAAAAGAGCAAAGCACACAACCCTTCTATGCTGTAATTTGTGCTCTCTATAATTTTGACATTTTGGTTTTGGGTTAAGAGTAGTCTACAGTTGCCACCATCAGCAGTGAGGTTCTCTGCTCACAAGAGGAGAGAGGGAGAGGGAGAGAGGATGCGCTCACGGTTTTACGCTCTGACGGTTATATAAAGGTTTGGCCATTTAATTACAATCATAAACACAGTTTAAGAGGCTCTGACTGTATTATTAAAATTATGTTTATGAGGTTATGTGGGAATTCATTTTTAAACCATCCTTTCTAGGGTGATTCGCACACTCATAGTGCAGGAACGGCAGTTACAATAATCCCATGATGGAACGGCATTTTCCTTCATTGTTCAGTCCACCAAGGGTACTCCATCTGTCCCTCTGGGGCTTCTGCTCTCCAGGCATGTTCCCCAGTGGTAAAGCAGATCCCCAGCACAGCTTTTACATGAAAACATCATCACACAAGCTGAGGATGTGCAACTACTCCATTTAGAGATAGCCTTCTACTATTTGGAATAATCAGATATTTTATTCAGATGTATGAATGTCACTGTGATACACATAACAAAATAAGTGACATCTGCACTTCACTTTTTATGTTTGCAGTAAACCTTTTTTTGTTTGAATAATTTCTAACTGTGGATGCATATAACTTAGATACTCAATAAAAAAATTAAGAGACCACTTGGAAACTCTCAGCCTACATTACATGTTTAATTAAAATAAGATTTTTGGTGAGATCTGATGATATTTCGTATAAATGAAGAAAATGACAATTGGTCAAAATCGCAAAATATATATTTTTAGAGAAAACTTTGCCAATGTTTTACTTTTAATTTCAGAAGAGGATAAAAAAATTTGAATTTAGGGGGATAAATCAGATTTTCAATTATAACTAATGAAAACATTCATTATTCTGTTATTTTTTGCTAAATAAATAAATAATAATTAGAAATCAATTATAAATGTAAAAATGTGATAACAAATGTTATTAAACCTTTAACTAAGCACTTTACTATTAAACCCAAATAAACTAAAAACTTTTGAGTGGTCTCTTCATTTTTTCTTTAGCCGTATGTACATTGTATAGTTCCTATTTGTGTATGACTTGCCATCAGAAGCACTAAAAGGTACAAAACCCCCCACCACAATGTGGATCATAGCAGGGACTCTTGAACTCTTGCACTTAGTATTTATTTTTCACCCCGGCTGCACAATCCTTCATTACAAGTCAAACCAACTTCTATACATGCGCAGATGTGGCTCACATGAGCAAATATACATTTGCACACATATAAAGTCCTGATTGGCCTCCTCGCCAAAACAATACCGCTTTCATATCCCAGTTCTTTAAAAGCACTCGGGGGTAATTGTGTTTTGTCTTCGTTCTTGTGTGGCAGATTGTAGAGCAGCGCCTAATGACACACCGAGAGGATTGTGAAATTAGCCTCATTGTTGCTCTTAAATACCGAAATCAACTTCTCGTATTCAGCAATAACAGAATCCGAGCACTCTTTACTCTCAGGCCTGAGCAGCCGGGTTTGATTTGACTGGCTTGAGAGGGAAACGTATGCCACTCTCTGCGGTTATCATTAGCTGGGCAGGCCCTGTTTAGCTGTGTGTATTTCTGATTGGAGGGGACACGTTTTTCCCTCGTTGTAATAATGATAAGGAGAGGGGAGTCAGGTGTGTGGAAATCTCTTCGCTCTTAATTGCACTTGCTGTCCGGCAGGCAAGCAGACTGGAGAAATGATGGTGTACATTAGAATGAGTTGATTCTCGGATTACTTGCATTATATGCACAGGGAATTGTGTCTGGATTTTTAATATTATACCAATATTTTCAGTCCAGGATGACTGACCCGTCCTTCTTAATTGTTGATGTTGTTACCCTGACTTGTTTTTGCCAAAACACATCTCTACAAATATGCAGTTTTCAGCTGAAGTAGCAGTAAAACACCAATAAAAATAATTCCTTGGTATCACTTTATTTTGATGGTCCCTTTTGCACAATTTGTTTCCTATGAGTTCCATTGCAACTACATACCAAGTAATTTTCATTAGAGTATTAGTTGATTGTCTGCTTAATATCTACTGATACTGCTCCATCAACAGACATCCTGACTGTAAGAAACGTTGCAAGTACTCGTTAGCTTACACTAGCCCTAACCTTAATCCTACGGTCTACTAGTCCTCTAATGAGAATTAGTTGGCGTGTTGTTGCAATGTAACTTAAAATCAAGAAAATGTGTTAAAGGGACCATCAAAATAATGTCATGCCAATTCATAACAGTTTTATGGGCCTATGGTTGATGAATTAAAACTTAATCTAATTGCAAACAGTTAATTGCACAATACTGTTATCACCTCAAAACACTTTACCATTGCGCATGACTTTTACATTTGCATCTAGACATATGCCGATATTTGATATTTGATTATGTCGTGATAATGATGAACTTGCACAGTATTGATATCATGGACACTTCAAAATATTGTGAATTTTTTTTTATCATTGAAACTTTTAAAGTGCCTTTTTGGATCATTCAGATTGCTATATTTACAGTGATGTTCATCACATTACAGCAATGCTTGAAGACTTGATAGGTGGTTTATTATTTTTTTTTAAACAAAATCAATTTTACATGTTAATTTATTCCATGACATTAAACTTAATTTAAATAATTTTTACCTATAGTACTTTATTATCCTGTTGCAATTTCTATTTGTTTATAGCATTTTTTCTCTGAACATACAATATGTTTTTTGTTATTATACCTGTTAAAGTAATCTTTTTGGCAGCTTAGGTCAATATCATGATAATACAGATAATTTGATAACGCTAGAGACCTATCTGCATCACATTTCTCTGTGTGTTATTTCATATGGTAAACATGCTCAGTAGCTCAACTGGTACATGCTTGCATTTGTGATGTGGTGCATTTAGCTTCAATTCAAAAGCTCAAAACATGTAATCTTTGATCTGAAAATTCATAATGCTGCACATTCTTTTGCAATATTGATTATGTTTGGGTTAAGGTGTAGTGTAGGTGGTTTGTTGTTTTTAGTGATCTTTTAGTGAAAACGATTCATTTATTTAACCAATCATGAATTGTAGCTGTTAAGCTGGCTTAATTTTTTATAATTATGCACATAGTTAAATTACTTTTAACTCTTAATTTTAAGCCAGCAGGTTTTCTTTGTGAAGTTGTCTAATTGGTATAAAACCATTGGGTTTACTCACTTAAAAAAGTAAAAGTCAATTAATCACTTTTTTTATTTTGGGCATTTGATTTGTGAACTTCTGTTACAAATTCATGAACCAGTGTAATAAAATGTTGACAGTCATGTATTTCTGATTCTGAGGAACATGCATTTTAGCGCTACTCACTATGAAACTACTTTGAAATGTGCAAAGATATCACCACATGCACATATTTTTTTTCCTGAGCAAGACATTTTTACACCTTTTCTTCAAAAATGTCACAGATTTTCAGACAAATGTATTTTTCTTAACTCCAGGCATGCATAAATAATAGTTTCCGTGTCATTAGTGAAAGTTTGCAACTTGAAATGTGACCCAGTTGCTCATCCTCTTGCTGAAAAGGAAGAAAAGGCTTCATTCTCTTGCTTCTTATCAGGGCTCTCGATGGCAAAAGTTAATAAATGTGAAAGTCAGATTTTTGCTGGCCTGTCCAGGTTAATTACTGACATGCTTCTGCCCAGGAGCACTAGCTCCAGTTATCACAGTATCTCTTTTAAGTGCCTCTTTTTTTTCCCCCCTTCACTTTCCTCCATCTATTTGGAAAGCACAGTTAATGGGCGCATTACATCTCATTGTTTAGATATTAGTGTGTGCTCTTTTGGCTAGGCGGAGAGAAATGCATAATGTTTGGGTTTGGAGGACACACAGAGTGAGGAGTGTTTCGAAGGCTTTTGCAGGATTTTTATGGCACTTCCTCTGTCCAGCTTTGTCTGTGAACAAGTGTTGGTCAAACAGGCCTTTGTTTGTGGCCAGTCACTCGGCACACCACAAAGAGTCTGGAACTGGACAAAGAGCTGTGTGTGTGAGAGCGGTGCTAGGCTGACCAAGCCAGACTGCTTGGAGGAATACTGATACAATTCAGAGATGCACATGACCTGAACACAGACGCACATTAGAAACTTCAGTTTTGTCATATGAAGCAAACACTTTCCTTTTAAATTATTGGTTTTGATTTTAATCAAGTTAATACACTTGCTTAAATAATGTTCGCTTTTTGAAATACGATGAGCTGAAGTTCTCAGATAAACTGCTTTAATATTGTTTGTTGTTATGTGTGTGTGTTTGTGTGTATTTTTAAGAATGATTTTTGTGACAGCACGATATTAAAGTATCAAAGGCAAAAATAAATACAAAGTAGGGCTGCACAATATTGGGAAAAATGGACATTACAATACAGAATTATTAGCCCCCCATGAATTATTATATTATATATATAAATGTTTTTTTAAAAATTTAAATCTGCTTTTATTCTAGCCGAAATAAAACAAATAAGACTTTCTCCAGAAAAAAAAAAAAAAATTATCATACATACTGTTAAAATTTCCGTGCTCTGTTAAACATCATTTGGGATATATTTAAAATAGAACAAAAAATCAAAGGGTGCTAATTCAATAATAATTCAACTGTAGGTTGCGATCTGAAATATGCTTAATTAACACTAAATAGATTGAATAACACTTGTGAATAATTTATTATTTTAGAATGATTAGGGTGATTTTATAGAGGAGGGTATCTGCATAAATGATTAACATTAGCTTTAATGCACTTTTTTTATTTGATGTTCGACGTAATCTCAACGCAAACATCAAAAAGGGAGGGGCATACAGTAGCTCTGCCCCTTTAAAAACAATCAAAATTGAATTTTTATCAAAGCTCTAAATTATTCAAATTAACTTTGAAGACAGGAAAAATTGCTTTATAGTATATTTTTCTGGTAAGTCTTAATAGCCGTTGGACACAATTATTTAAAAATATAATGTAAAATGACACTTGGTAGTCTTCACTGGAAAAATGTATGTTTGTTAAAACTACAAATGCAATTTGTATCTAGTGCCTAAGTGCTTTAAACTCACTTGATGTGTTTAACAGAAAAAAGAGCAATTATTAATCTTTAAATGGTTAACTTTTTCTATTAATCTACAAGCTCCTGGTCAGCAATATAGGCCATACTTGACACTAGCTATACTAGCTCCAAAAATGTAAAATAAAATGATGTGCAAAACTGGAATATTGCATAAAAGACGTGCAAATTAAGCAGCGTTTACATCCAACGAATTAAAGAGAACAAAATCGTCACTTCCTGATGAACTGCTGCCAAATATCAACAGTAATAACTGAATTTTCTGAGGTAGGAGAAGCTGCGTCAATCTTTTCTTTATTTAATAAATGACTTTAGCCTCAGAAGATGATGCTGACATGCAATGAACACCTGGTGGCATTTGAAGCCATGAGACGCAGAGCACAGGCGCTTTTGACAGTTCTGGAGGTAATTAATAATATAATAACTCTAATACTGAAATGATTACGGCGTTTAGGAATGACCAAAACTACATGTCAGATGTTTTACAGTGTGCTCAGCTGGCTGGTTTGTCCATTCGCACACATTTTTATCATCACACGATCTCTTATAACAAAATCACATAACCTTTTCAATGCGTATACGGGAATTTGTTCAGTAAAAGTTTTTCCATCGTAGTTTAAGCATAAGCAACTTTTCTTATCGAATAAAAAGTTTATCCTACTAATTTTTGCGCATACATTTTCAAAATTGATGCGCATCTTGGCATTTTTCTATCAATCAATTTTTTTTTATTTTATTTTTTTTATGCACATATCTAAAACATGCATAAAAATAGGTGAATGGAAACGTAGCTACGGAGATCCTGCGATATGACTGTTGCCAAGGCGCATATTTCGATATTGATGCTGAACTGATATATTTTGCAGCCCTAATACAGAGCAGCTATTTTAAATTACAGTATTATTTAACTATTTTACCCTATTTTTGAAAAGATAATTGGTAAGAGCCGTCTTTCAAAAGCAAATCTGATCCTAAATTTTGGTGTAGATTTTTATACATCTGAACACAATATCTTGATTTGAAAAGTTTGACACTGATTGATTTTTATAATCAATTTTATTTGTCAGCCTTAACAGGATTCACGTGCGTGGTGCTTGATTCCCATTATGAAAATGTAATACAGAAATTGTAATGTCATAATTGTGAGATTTGAGCAGGTGCAGAGGTGAAGGGACACCTCAAACGCAAATATATGCAGAGGCTCTTGAAAGCATAAGCCGCTGATAAAATTCAAAAATGATATTACATGGCATTGTCCTTTCTCCCCCTGCATTCAGTAATCCTGTTACTGCATTGTTGCATTACTTCAATTACCATTATCTCTGAGAGCTGTTGAATCTTAACACAATCGTCAAGGACAAAACAAAAGGAGCTGCAGTCTGGGCTAGTGACAGCAGTGAAGCTGTCGAGATGGAAGGCTGAGAGTACAGCTCGCGAAATGCCAGCAACTGTCCAAATGACCTGCGCTTTCGCATGTAGGAGGTTTTGAATCGCTGTACGCAAGAGTGTCCGTATCCGGTGCTTTTGTTTGCTGTGGATGCTGTGTATGTGTGTGAGAGAGAGAGAGTGAGGGGGGTGGTTTTTTAGTGGTGGGAGGAAGAACAATGGATGAATCTGCATGTTGGGGATATTGGGCTGCCCGAGCTGTTTTAATCTGGCATTCATCTTAGTCTGCCAGCGCCATCGATCCAGACGGCACACATAGAAATGCACCCCGGTCTCTTAACAAAGCCAACAGTAGACATTACTCCAAATACACACACACACACTTTCCATCTATACGTGTCAGTCATCCACGTGTGTCAGTCAAGATAAATCCATCCCTTTCAATGCGCTTAGCTGTATTTAAGTGTATTTTAATGAAATTGCGATGACAATTTCTCATTTGTAAATGCACTTGTGTAACTAACACAATGCCTTTCGAGTGTCAGCAAACAGGTTACGTGTGTGCGAGTGCAATAAAATCCAGCTGACCTGTCCGCCAGCCGGATTTTGACCCAGATGAGCTGTCTGAAATTTGCACAAGTCACACTTTTTGGTTATTTTTGCACTGTAAAGTTATCTGTTTGGTGTGCTACACTTTTCCTGCGCGAGATGCAAGACTCAGCAAGGGGGGAATGGGGAACTCGCAACATATTTCCTTCCTCCGTGTCTCCGGTTTCACCATGGGCACCAGTCACTCTCTGCCAAGCCATCACCGCTCTGTAATACAGCCTTACTTTTTTGTCAAGATCATTTAGTGTGGCTTTATCTAACTGCAGTTTAATGCGTGCGCGCGTGTGTGTGTGTGTATGTGTGCCGATTTAGCTGGATTAGTCGGTCCTGTGAGGATGTGGTTGGCAGTTTGGGGAAGGAGGGGGGGGGGGTGTTCTTGTTTTCCCGTGGCTCTGTGCTGTAACATTGCTCTGACATTTCCCTGTGTAAAAACTGCCAGCAATGCACTGAGTGCTCGCATCCGTCTGTAAGGAGCCGTGCCGCTGCCAGCTCCTGCAGACCAGTCCAACAACTGTCACCGGCATTCTCTGCCTCAAACGTAGCGGCTTGCCAGCTTGTCCGGACTGACCCGCTTTTGCTGCAAATTGGAGAGCTTTCTAATTAACTGAGGAATCGGTGAAAATTAGAACAAGTCTGACTTTTTTTCTGAGTGTCAAGGTACAGATTAGCATCACATTGCGGTGAGAGTAGTCGTCTACATTAAACAGCTGTGAACCCACGAGTCCCTTTTACCTCTCATCCAACGTCTCCAATGCAGAGCTCTCCGGTTCTTCTCTCAAAAAGACAGTCAATGACACAAAGAATACTCTTTCAAGTCTCTTGAGAAAATTAAAATTAGACCGAAAGGAGGGGGAGGCTAATTTCTTTGGCAGGCTGCTGCTTTTAATTCCACCCAGTAAAATCTTCAGAGTCTAATAGCAGATTATTGGAGCACCTGTCGGTGGCTCGCCGACTCCCGTCATCCGAACAGATTGTGACAGTTTTGTCAGAAGAAGAACCTGGCTGTGAGCGTGCCAAGCACGATGTCCGCATGGCACTCGCCGGTTGCCTGCGCAAGGCACGCCAGTCAATAATACCGCCGCCTGCGTGAAGCTATCAATTATTGCTGCAATTATTTGTCTAGTTGGATATTCAAAATGTCATGTGAAAAAGATGATTACATATTCCGCCGAGTGTTGCCATGTGTAATGAAATGAAGCGGGCCCTTGTTAAACATGGAGATGCGCTAACCTGTCCTTCAGAAGATCCCTGTGGCTGGTGAGGAGCCAATGGACCCTCAAAATCTATTTAAGTATCGAAGGCCTCCGTTTTGAAAGCGAAATTAGGTGTTGTGTTCGAGGCAAATTAAAACTCTCTCGCAACCTCCACAACAACAGATAGCCATTAGAGTTGTAGCTGTGTGACAGGAGTGAAAAAATACCCTTTGCATGATAATACAAAAATGTATACTAGGTTAAACCCTCTGCAGGTGGCAGCAATTAAATGTAATTTCTGCAGATTGTAATGATCCATAATTTAGCTGGCCTTTGCATCAACCCCCCTGATATAAAGTAGTGTGCAGTCTTGATTTGGTGCAGCGCTTTCAGCTGTTGGTCATGAGTGAGATTGTCAGGAGGTGTTGTGGGTGGCAGGGCCAGAGAGCAGCAGTGTGCTGTTATTTTTCTCTCTGTTCACACCAAGCCTTACCTACTTTACTGCCCATCTCTCTCAGCTGAAAGCTGGCGTGTGACAGCGCCACCGTTGCTTTCTTGCTTTAGGACCTAGATATATTTTTAAACGTTTGTCAGATTGCAGATACAGTCTGTCTTATTTATTTAAATGTGTGATCTGTGCTACATTTAATGATTGATTTCTCCAAACACTATGGATTTGTTTGTGTGATATTTGATATATGTTTTTACTTAAGTGGAACTGAGCCATACAAGGATTCAAATGAACAAAGTTTGTGAACTACTAGTATACAGTGCGCATATATTTTGGTGAGTTTTAACAAAACAGGTTTATTAAACGGATATATTTATCAAAAAAATATTTTAGTCACCAAACATCTTTAAAAACTAAAAGATAATACAATTAAATTCATGTAAAATATTGGGGGAAAAATACAAACTCCAAAATTTCAACGTAATTTTTATATAGTTTTTGTTTTTCTTGAATTTTGATCTTTTTAAAAATATTTTTCTCTAACATCAATTTGGGTGTACTAATTTTGGACCGTTATCATAAGTGATTTTGTTAGATAAGCTCCAGATCTGGCTTCACTGACTATTCTAATGTATGTGCACAAATATAATATTGTAAAGCTTCCTATTAAAAAAATATTAACTTAAATGAGAGATTCTGAAGGGGTGTACTCGTATATGCTGAGCACTGTACATACGTTGCCATGTTTTATATTATTTTGAGCACTGCTTGTATAATGGTTGCTCTTAAACATGAGCATGTGTTTATCTCACACCCTGATGGGCATGGTGTGTTTTTTGTTGTTTACCATGTTAATGAAGTACCAAGCAAGACATTAAATGATGACCGGACAAAAGGGTGCACCGATGTCCGGAGGTGGCTGTCTGCCCGCCACGGTGCCTTCCAGAACCACCCCCCATTTGTGTGCATTAACAGGATTATCTGAGAAAACCCACAGTGGCTCTGGCCTGCCTTTCCTCCTCTGAGCAGCAGAAAGGCCTTGCCTCGTTACATGCTTTGCTGGCTATTGAAGACTTCAGAGAAAGCCCCTCTGAGGAAAACAAACGAGATGAAAGAGTGCACGCTGCCTGTTCGGCTCCGTTCAGCACCTCTTTCAGCCTTTCTTCCCGCCATCTCTCCATTTTTTTTGCGTTTTCCCCTCTCCCCTTCTTTCTCTTGGGATGGTTGTAAACAGTACATGATAGCAGTTTAGAGACCTCTGGCTTATGGGGGGAGTTAAATCCATCTCCCCTGTCCATTTTCGCTGTTTGTTGTTGTGGTTCTCCTGTGTGGATGATGGCTCTTTTCCTGACCGCTTGACCTTGCATTTTTTGTAAGCGTAGGTAGAAATCTGTACCTTTTGCATGTAACATCGCTTTTAGCGTTGGTAATTTTCAAAGTTCAAACTGTCACTCATTACCTCATGAAAATATCCATTTCATTGCCATTTGTCAGTTAATCGTGTGTTTTTTAACTATAGACGCCCTGAACCTGCTGCTTGTTTACCTGTTGATGGTGCAAATGCCATTTGCAGCACTTTATAACATTTTGTTTTTATTTAGGAATGTATTCAGTGTAATTATCAAAAATGGCTCTGTAGCTTTTGACAGCCTTCCATCTGGACTAGATAAAACATTTATACTTGAGCATATTCATGAGAGAGGTATTCCTTTTATCCATCCAATATGTTTTGGCGTAATTAAGGCAATTTTATACATGTATAGTAGAAATAAATGCAATTTAAAATGTAAAAAAAGAAAGGTAATGTATGTGTCTGTGTGTATTTGTCCACACCAACCTGATTTCACCAAGTAGGACATGTTCCTAGATTAACATTTTGCTGATCCTGGACCAACATTCCAATAAGCCAATCAAAATTAAGAGATATGCTTACATTTATGTTAAGTTTAGGATTTTGATTTTGGGAGTAATTTACATGTTATGGTTTAGGGGTAGGGAATAGTTATGGATTACATTTTCGAACAAAAAATATGTTTCAGGATCAACATAGATACAGAATCACGTCATACTTGGCAAAATCATGATGTGCATGTGTCCACTAGTTGTCTTTTCTCTACATTTAGAACACACTGTATCAGTTCCTCCAGCGTGCAGTGGCATACAGATATTTAATAAATAGATAACTTAGCATTAGGTGTCAGCGTATTTAATGTTGAAAGGCTAGCCTCCTTTATATTTAATCTGCTAAATGAGGCAGTGGAGGAGTCAGATACATTAAATGAGATTACAAATGCAATGGGAGGAAAATCACAGGTCATTGTCAAAGCGCACTAAAAGTGAATTGTTTTAAATGTTCTTTTGCTATGACAGTTGTCCACATACATTTCCATTTCAGTTGTATGGGAGAATGTGCATCTTTTTTTTTTTCTTTTTACTGTAACTTTTTCTTTATTTCCATTTTTACTTCATTTTTATGAGCTTGCATTTGAAGAAAAGACAAATTATGAAATGAAATTCTAATTTTAAACAAAGTTTATAATTTTTCATTGTTATTGCAAGCATACTAGTACCTTAAGATACCTGAAGTTTGCCATACGTAACCCTTAACACATCCTAACAATATGTGCTTCCTCTGCTGCCCCTTTACAGGATCTATTATTGTAGTCCTTCCAAATTTTGTTTTTGTGGTATGCTTCCTGCCTCATCTGTTTTGGTACATGGATGAAAGTGTTCAGCTTGAGCAAGCAGTATTGTTTGCTTTTACAGTCCTGCTGACAACTGTTACAAGACCCAAAGCAGGAGTGTATCACCTCATGCAAAGACCTGAGCTAAACCCCAACACAGCCTTTCTCTGCTGGAATACTAGTGCATTGTCTGGTCTTATGTTGTAAAAAGCTTTGCTCCGCTGGGTTCTGGCCTACAGTCCTGTTTGGGAGCATGTTTATAATAAGAACAGTGTTTACTGCTGTGTGATACTTACTTTAGCCTGCTGAGGGGCTAAAGCCGATGAGAGACTGTTGGAATAGGGGGCAGCACAGGTCTGGGATCTAAGCGGGTGATAAGGGAAGTTCATAAATGATTAAAGCTCAGATGTGTAGCATTGAGGGAACAGCTGAAAAATGAAAGGTGTGTAAACAATCACAGTGCAGATCTGTTATCTTAATGGTTTTCCTCTAAATGAGTTGTATTTCCTGTCTTTTGCACTGTTAGAGAGTTAACGTTTACTTTATTTATGTGTTTTGCAGGTAAAGATGAGCCCAGCAGCTACACTTGCACAACCTGTAAGCAGCCGTTCAGCAGTGCTTGGTTTCTCCTGCAACATGCCCAGAACACTCATGGCTTCCGAATCTACCTTGAGAGTGAACGTGGAAGTCCGCTCACACCCCGAGTGGGAGCTCCTTCGGGAATGGGCGCGGATTGCTCCTCTCAGCCTCCTTTGCATGGCATCCATCTCCCGGAGGGAAGCCCGTTCAACCTTCTACGAATACCGAACTCTGGACGAGATGGGCCCCCTCTCCGAGAAGGGCGGTTTCCTCCTACGCCGCCTCTTTTTAGCCCTCCACCTCGTCACCACTTGGACCCTCATCGCATGGAGCACCTGAGCCCGGAGGAGCTGGCTTTGGCCACCCACCACCCGAGTGCCTTCGACAGGGTGCTACGCCTCAACCCCATACCCATGGATCCCCCAGCTATGGACTTCTCTCGTAGGTTGAGAGAGCTTGCTGGTAACACCTCAGGGTCAACTCCTCCTCTTTCACCTAATCGGCCCAGCCCTATGCAACGGCTACTACAACCATTCCAGTCAGGAACCAAGCCGCCCTTTCTCTCCACCCCTCCCCTACCTTCCATGCAGTCTCCCTCTGGCTCCCAGTCTACCCCGACCCCTCTCAACCAACAGTCCAACACGCCCTTGAAGACCAAGTCTTGTGAATTCTGTGGGAAGACCTTCAAGTTCCAGAGTAATTTAATAGTGCATCGACGCAGTCACACGGGTGAGAAACCATACAAGTGCCATCTGTGCGACCATGCCTGTACACAGGCCAGCAAGTTGAAAAGGCACATGAAGACACACATGAACAAGTCATCGCCCACAACGGTCAAATCCGATGATGGCTTGTCCACAGCTAGCTCCCCTGAACCAGGAACCAGCGACTTGGTGGGTAGTGCCAGTAATGCCCTCAAGTCTGTGGTAGCCAAATTCAAGAGTGAAAATGACCGCATGATTCCAGAAAATGGAGAGGAGGAGGAGGAAGAGGAAGAAGAGGAGGAGGAGGAAGAAGAAGAGGAAGAGGAAGAAGAGGAAGGAGAAGAGGAGGAACTGGAAAGGGAAAGGGAGAGAGAGAGGGAGAGGGAAAGGGAGAGGGACAGAGATGGAGGGAGAAACAACTACCACTTCAGTCTCAACCTTCAAGCTGCACGACACCACGAGAACAACGGTGGGCGTCTGGGTGAGGATGGGATCCCGCGCTCACTGCCTGAGGTTATGCAGGGCATGGGCCTGGCTGCCAGCATGCAGCACTACAGTGAGGCATTTCACCAACACAAGCGGGGAGCCCTAAACTCCGACAATGATGCACATAGGGACATGTGTGATGAGGATTCGGCTCTAGAATCAGACAGAGTGGACGAGGGTTGCGGTTCAGCTATCAACGGCCGCGGCTCTTCTCCAAGCGAATCTGCCTCTGTAGGCTTGTCCAAGAAGCTCCTGCTTGGTAGTCCCAGTTCACTTAGCCCTTTCTCCAAACGAATCAAGCTGGAGAAGGACTTTGACCTCTCCACCCCTACAATCCCCAACACTGAGAATGTTTATTCCCAGTGGTTGGCTGGTTATGCTGCTTCTAGGCAGCTTAAGGACCCCTTTCTGAATTTTGGGGATTCCAGACAATCGCCTTTCGCCTCATCTTCAGAGCACTCCTCAGAGAATGGAAGCCTGCGCTTCTCTACGCCACCAGGGGACCTAGACGGCGGGGTCTCGGGCCGCAGTGGGACTGGCAGTGGGGGCAGCACGCCACATCTCGGGGGTCCTGGTCGGCCCAGCTCAAAAGATGGGCGACGTACTGACACCTGCGAGTTCTGTGGCAAAGTATTCAAAAACTGCAGCAATCTGACAGTGCACCGGCGCAGCCACACGGGCGAAAGGCCTTATAAGTGTGAGCTCTGCAATTACGCCTGCGCCCAGAGCAGCAAGCTAACACGGCACATGAAAACGCACGGGCAAGTGGGCAAGGACGTTTACAAATGTGAAATCTGTCAGATGCCTTTTAGTGTGTACAGCACCCTTGAGAAACACATGAAAAAATGGCACAGTGACCGCCCATTGAGCACCGAAATTAAAACTGAGTAGCGGTGGAGTGTGGTGGCTCACTTGCCTATTAACAGCGAATAACACCTTGGCCCACTCCCACCCTCATCCTTGTAGATTTCCCTGTTTCGCTAGTCCAGTGGCGGCTAAGACAACGTGCTTGGCACCACCAGCACACCTTTTTCATTTACCGTTGAATGCATGATCTGTATCGGGGCAATACTATTGCATTGACGCAAACTTGGAGCCTTTCTCTTGTGCAATAATTTACATGTCGTGTACATTTTCTTTTTTTTCTTTCACATTTTGGAAGATTTGACAGCATGCATGATATATTTTGGCTAATTTTAAAAATAAATTGTCCCTGGTTGGTTAGTTGTTTAGTAAATGTGTTGCTGTTTTATCGTTCATTATTTTACAAATGTTTTTCCTTTGCTTTTCTTTTTTTTTTGAGATCTAAGAAAAGAAAAGAAAAACCATGCTGCATACATTCTGTAAAACATATCATGTACAGTTTTGTGTTGTAACATGGAGGACTGCAGGCTATCGCTTAACCCTCTTTGGACGGGCTGGATATCGCACTTAAACTAATCTTTCAAAAAGATGTTCTGTCCACATAGGGTTAAAATAATAATTGGCCCCTATTACAGAATAAAAGTAATGACAGCCTTTGAATTTCTGAATGAAAACAGCATTGAGATTTGAATTTGTACTATCATTTGGTAAAACAAACAAAATAAAAAGAGTGCCTTGGATATCGTAAAATTGCATTGGTTAATCTCATTTGCTGTAATTCTGGAGTCTCAGCTAGACATTACACAAGGATCGATTTGGATCCTCAAAAGGTTCTTGCATCAAGTACCTGACTGCTACAGTCAACTGTGACTTTGGAGAGAAGTAGTAATAATCAAAAAGCAAAGGAAATTTGTAGTTAATCATCATTAGGTACCAATGCAAAACGTATCCTTTCGTTGGGCATAGCACATGCAGTATACGGTGTGAGATTCCGCCTTGTTTACTACTATCTAAAGGTACTGTAATTAGCGGTACTAGTTTTCAATCCACAATCATTTTGGATGAAATGATTTTCTGTGTTTGTTCATCTTCAGTAGCACATTTTGACATTTCTTTGATGACCATTGTTAGTGTGAACACCCGTTGCGAAGGAACACCTAAGGGCATTTGGAGCAAACTAATGTAATGTACACTTGATAATTGGTTATTAAGAAAGCATTGAAATATTTGCAGCTGTCAGTGATGATTAACTATGAATTGCCTACAGGTCTAAGTCAAAATCTTATTTCTTTATTATTGCCTATGTCTGAGCTCCCTAAAAGACTAAATGAACCTGAAAGAGCGAGCGAGCGAGAGAGGGAAAACCATACACGTCACTTTTTTTTCCTTTGTTTTATATGAGTTCCACACATAGTGTGGTACAAGCTGACATTCAAGGAGACTCTATTTTTGTTTTTTCATTGTTGCAAGACATCAGTGATGTTTTTGGTGTTTAGACGGCACCTGCCACTCTGCCCTTTGTTATTTTTTTAAGTAATGCTAATTGGAGGTCTAGTAGTAGAGTATAAATTACGTTTGCTTGCTTGTTGGACAAAGAAGTGCACTGTTAAAGTTTCCCTGTTTACAGGTATTTACGAGAGGGAAAACTTCCTAAAGAATCAAACATGGTGTCATTATTTAATGTAAAAAAGCCAACTCCTCCTCTCACCTCATAAAAGATAAAGCCCAAGTCTGATATAATATTATTGCGTCAAAGCACACAGTGCTTGACAAAGTACGGACAATTGAAACTTGCTGCTTTCACTGCAAGAACTTTTTTTTGTACAAATCTTTTTTTAAGTATGAAAATAAAAAAGACTTTTTTAAAAAGTAACATTTCATTATCTTAGGGGAAACTGTATTTAAGTTGGTTGTTTCTCTTTTGTCTTGGTGGTGTTCAAGACTTGATTACGATATATATAAAATGGGAAAAATCTGTGATTTTTTTTTTCTCTCTTTTCTTTCCTTCCTGCTTTTTCTTTCTTCTTTTTTTCATCTTGGCTCTTCACAGCTCTTCAGGTCAAACTTGCATTGGGGAAAGGTTTAAAATTATATATAAAATATATAATAGAGAAACTTAAATATAGGAAAATGCACATCATGTCAGTTCCTATGCTAAAACACATTTATGGTCTACTTTCTTCTGTATTTCTAGAATGGTATTTGAATTAAATGTTCACCTAGTGTAGGTACTACAGTATTTATATTGAGGCTTGTATTTTTAACTGTTGCTTGTTCTCAAAAGGTATTATTGTACCTTTTTTGGTAGTGGAAAAAAAACAACAAGCTGCCACGGTATATTTTTTTAATTTGGCAGGATAATATAGTGCGAATTATTTGTATGTTTAAAAAAAGAAAACAGAAAAAATCCAATTAAAAAATTTAAGTATGTGGCATTGTACAAAGGAGGCCATTCAATGGTTTCCCCGAGGAGTCTTTTGAGAATGTCCACACTAGCTAAAACAGGTGGTTGTACATATCTTTTTTCTGTTCTTCTTTTTTAAAATCTCCTCTGCTGCCATTCTGTATGCAGTACAGCAAGCTAATGTTGGGTTGTTCTGTAGTGTGCTTCTGTCTTTTCACCTGTCTCACCTGAATACATTCCAGCATCTTGAAAAAAAAGCTAACTTCATATGCAGTAAAATACCAGTAAATAACAAACAAACAACAAAAAAAAAAGGTTCAAATAAATGAGTTCAAATAATCACTGTTTTGCAGGTGTTTTCTTTGTTTTGTTTTTTTCATTGCCAAATATTAAATGGTGCTTTATATCTAGATTGGGACGACTTTCATATGCAAAGCATATTTAAAAATGAAATGGAACTAAAGGAGCAGCCCACTTAAGTTCATACTCTTTTGTAAATGGCAATGCGGAATATTTTGTTATCAGCCTTTTCTATTCCTGTTATGAGAGCTGTTTGTTGTAACTTGAACTTGAACTTTATCTTTTTCAATGGGAGTCACTATTTATTATTGCTTAAATACTCTGTTCAAAACGGAGACATAGAATGGATCATTTTTGTTTGTTTTCATTTTGTTTTACTTTTTTTAAAAAAAAGAAAATGACCAAAGGTCATTGACAGACTTGCTTTTTTGTTGTTTTTGTTTCTGGTCTATGTTAAGTTTTATTGGAGAAACCACTGTCTGTGTTCTCTGGCAGTTGTCTACATTATCCTGTTCACCAACCAATTTTGTCCCTTTATTGAAAACAATTAATAAAAAAATTAAAGCATATATCCGTGTCTGTTGACCAAGATTTCTTTCCACATTTTGAGGACATTTCTCTCTTACACACACACACACACACACACACACACACACACACACACACACACACACACACACACACACACAAACCTCTTTTACTAGGAATATCCAGATCCAATCACGTGATCAGTCCCAATCATGTGGTTTCTGACTCGATCGGAATCGGATGTTACCACTTAATCGAGACTTGAATACAAATGTATATATGAGTTTTTAAAACATCTACAGTTTAGTTATGCGGTGGCACAGAGTTGCCCTTTTTGTTGACACCGAAACAGCAACGCATGAGGCAGGACACCACTTTGTTGCAGGGACGTTATTGGATAAATGCCGGCAAAGTAGAACACGGAAGCAGCAGCAGGTTGAAGTGGGAAGTGCGAGTATGTCTGCGGGCTGATGATATTATAAAGTTGATGAGAACATTGCTATATTAGATTTTTAAAAATATTTTATGTTGAACTTAAGTCCAAAAGTGAAGAATTTATGTTATTTATTACTTAACAGAGTTGTTAAAAAGGAACATTCTGGATTTGTTTCTTCGCTCTGTTTTATTTCTTAATTTTTTATCTATTATAGAAGTATCGGATCCGGTTTCAATATGGGTAGATGATCAAAATCATTGGATCGGGTTTCAACATGGGTAGATACTCAAAATCAATTGAATTGGACTCGAGGGCAAAAAAAACCTGATCAGGACATCCCTATCTTTTACAGCTATCTTTACAGGGAATTCCCATAGACGTAATGAATTTTTTTAATATACAAATTGTATATTTTGTCACCCTACCCTAACCCTGCTCCTAAACCCAACCCTCACAGGAAACAATCTGCATTTTAGATTTTCAAAATACTTCAATCTGTGTGATTTATGAATCCATAATATAGTCGCCACACAATAAGGAATACACAATTGCTCAGCTCAGGATGTTGTACTAAAGCCATAATGGTGTTTTAACTCCCGAACGATATGCATATCAGATAATTAGGCCAGTCGTCTTGAGCGGCTCTGTACTCGTGGCACCTCTTCCCTCCCCCATTCACTTGCTCGCTACTGTGTTTGCATGCTTCGCCAGTGGTGTGTTTGAGCCCCTAGGCTTATGTTCTGTTCTGGGGTCATGTGACCAAATAACTTGAAAAATGTTACTTTACCTGTTCTATAGTTCAGAAGAGCAGCTTTACTCCCTCTATTTCGTCTGTACCTTTTATGTGTGATATGCTACAAAACTTCGCCTTCACCTTCACAGAAAGTTAGTTTCAAGCCTTGACCACGAAGCTTGTCTTGGTTATAGTGATGCACACTCAAATTTTCTCCTTTGTCTAACACAAATCCATAAAACCAGACGGAGGTGTGTTTCTTTAAGATTCCTCTTCAAACACAAGAAGGAAATAGCCACTTGTGTTTAGAGAGGCCTTTTGTGTTTTGGCAGGTGGGAAAGACGTAAAACTTCAAGCCCTCACTTCGCAATCATTCCTATTTTATTCATCTGGCTCTTGAAGTCAGCGTCACTCTATTTGAACAATGCTGCGCTACAGACAGACAAATAAAACAAATCACTGACTTTTCTCTCCACGCCTGATAAACGAATGCTCTCATAACCCTATGAACTCAAATTCCCTCCATTTTTACAGACCTCAGTGCTGTGTTTATGATAATGATTCTGCCATCATTTACACAACCTCATGCCTTTTAAATCCTGTATGACAAATGTGCAACAGAAATGAAGATGTTAGTCGGAATGTCCGAGCTGCTCTTTTGGGTACACTGAAAGTGAATGTGAACTGTGGCCGCCTCAACAATCAATAACTTCAAGGTAGGATTATCATTGAACATCTAATATTTTTTATTTTATTTATGCTCTTAAATGTACATAGATTCATAGTTTGTGAATCTGTAATTTAGTGTACAATTTTAATGATGCTACCCCTCCTTTTAGAGCTTGCAAGATTTAAAAAACCACATAAGCTTCACATATTTTGGAACATTTTTATGTAAAAAAATTGACCATGTGAATGAATTTTTTGTTTGTTTCATGTGTGTTTTACATGTTCCATGTGTTATTTTAAACCTGTATTTATGTTTTGTCCGTTTAGTGGCTAATTTGTACGAATTTGTACAGGTTCAGTCATATGAAAATGTACAATTTTAAAATGGAAGCATGGCACCCAACTACACCCCTAATCCAATCGTCATGAGATGAAGAGCAAATCGTACTAAATTGTACGATTTAGATTGTGTGAATTCATACGAAATAACCACTAAATCAAAACGTTACGATTTGCCATGAGATTGCGTTGGTGATTTTATCATGTGAAACTCATTTGTTGTGGTTTCTCTGTAAAGACTTTAGTTGCCAGTTTACTATATTTTGTCATTCCTGGATGTTTTCTGTTTATTTACATTTTCACATTGCCTTGCTGGATTGTGATCTCTGTTTTGTCACCTTTTGATGTCGAAATATTTGGTAACACTTTATTTTAATGGTCCATTTGAGTATTAGCAGACTGTCTGCTTAATATCTGCTGATGCTGCTCCTTCAACAGACATTTAACTGACTATAAGAAACTTTTTAAGTACATGACAACTTACACTAACCCTAACCCCAACCTAACAGTCTACTTATAAACTATTGAGAATTAGTTGGCATTTAGATGCAATGTAACTAAATTCAACAAACGGACCATCAAAATAAAATGTGACCAAGTATTTAACTGATTTTGATTGGCATTTTAAGCAGTGATTAAAATAGATTTTTTTTTTTGGTGTGTCTGTTATGCTATTCACTTTTTTTCCTCAACAATAAATGATAAAGCATGGCAAAAAAACAAATTATCTGCCATACAATTTCTTATATTTAAAAATAATTTGTATGTATTATTTACAACACAAGCCCCTTTCACACATACAGACTTTTCCAGAAAATTACCAGCAATTTTCCAGAAAGGTTTATATGTGTGAACAGGCGCTTTTTGAAAATACCAGTAAATTCATTCTGACTATTTTCCGGAAAGAGAAGTTGTAACATTACTGGTAATTTGCCTGAATACTGCGCTGTGTGAACACAGAAGGAAGACTGCCGGAAAGAGCGCATGCACGTCTAGAATATGCTGACGTGAGATGTCTGCTTTAGCCAATCAGTACAGTCAGACGCATTCACGTCCGCTCGGTTTATGAGAATAAAAACCTTTGAATATTTTTCCAGACACATTTAGCTGCTAGATGTTAGTCAGATAACGTTTATATTTTCCTTCTTAATGCCAACTGTGAAAATAATTATGGATAATATGCTTATCGTGAGCCTTTGTTTGTTTACCTTCAAGCTCCTTTCAGCTGCGTGACGCGTCGCGTCGCGTGTGCCCGTGAAGCAGCCCGTAAACGCCAGCACACACACATATCATGTACCACATATCAAAAGTGTTCCTCTATATTTTTATCGTAGTTGTTCACAATACTGATCCATCCACAGAGTTTGTAATGTAATCAAATGTTTACAAATACAAGCCCAGCCGTTTAGAGGTCATCTCTGGTTAATGATATCAGAATTTACGTATTTTGGAATGGATGTGTGAATGGTCTTTTCCGGAAAAATTCCGTAACGTCCTCGCCTGTGTGAACAGCGTTTGTTTGAATTTACTAGTAAAGTCATTCCCGGAAATTTTCTGGATAATTACCGGTATCACTTTGTGAAAGGGGCTATACAGTTTCAAACTACTAAAAAGCTTATTAAACAGTAGAGATACTGTTTTTTTTTAGGGCCAACAGAAGTTAACCGAGCAGAGATCGAGGTTGCAAAATACAGTATAGAAGTGTAAATAAACATTAATTTAAAAAAAAATTACGGGAAACTATTAAATAATAGATTCATTTGACAGTACAAACATGAGCTGTTTAAACATTCTATCAAACTTTTTTGTGCTACGCCAAAGAAAAAACATCAAGTAAAATGTAGGCACAGGACAATACCTGTTTTAAAGGTTTACCGCGGTTTGGAAAAGTCAAGGTTTTAAAACCACCTAATATTTCTAGTATACTGTGCCCAAGGTATGTATAAGATTTTTTATTTACGTTTTTGTTATTTTAGTTCTTTAGGAAAACAGTATCTACAACAGAAAAGATATCCAAAGATGCCATTTTAAATTGTTAAGAAATCAGTGTTTTTTAAACTAATGAAGACAGCAGAAGTCAATGATTCAATTAAATTATTTAGTCTGACATGTTTTCTGCTCCAATATATTTTAAGTTTACTAAAATAAAATAAATTGTGTTCAAAGGGGATTTTTTTCCCCCAGACATTTAAAAAGAATATGTTTTAGAGCAGTAAACACAATACTTTGAAATCTTGATATTTTTTATCCAAGGTTATCATACTATCAGAATCTTAAACCAGCTGATGTCTAGTGACATGTGGGTAAGTATTTTTTCAAGAATTTGATCCCAGTCAAGGATGAAACTTGCAACTAATATAACAATATACAAACATATAAAAACTGACACAGTTATGCTCCTAGTAAACAAAGCTGTTATGTTCTCATTGTTATAAAACCCCATACTGACATTACTCACTCAGTATCCCCAGATATCTTTTTTCCTTTTTTTCCTCAGTTTTACTTCAGAATTCACCGCTGACTAGGAAAATGTGAGTCTTAAAACATTGAGGTGCATGGTTTGTTTTAGTTTTGTGTCTGTGTGGACTTGGCTGTGCAAATTAGTCTCCTGATCAAAAGTTCCCTGTGTTTATGGCCCGCTGGCAGGCCTTCTGCTCTGGGCTATTCAGCCAAAGCGGACCATACCGCTGTCTAAACAAAGGTTGACTCGGTTGTTTAAACGTTCTACGTTTTCAACACTCTCAGTGGTTTGAGATCTTGTGGTACTGCTAGACACGAATGCATCATCGCCAATGGTTCGTCTTGTGTGTTGAACTAGCTTTGCATCATTTCCTTTTCTCTAGCTTGGCTTTGCTCTATTAATTGTGTGGTGTGTGGAGGTGAGTGGGCACAAAGTAAGTGCACCTTAATGGACAATGACCACCTCACGCCAGCTCTCAAAGTATGTGGCCGTTAACCAAGCTTAGATTTACAGCACATCATCTCAACTATTTGGCTTTCAGAACAGCTTCATACAGCAATTCTCAACTTCCACACCAAGGAGAGACAAAAAACTCTTACTATAAGCTACTAACACCAATTCTCAAAATTTGAGACCGAAAATGGGGTTCATTAATTGTCTGAAATTACATAGATACAGATATATATATTTTTCTAATGTTTTCAAATAAATAGCATTCTGTACTTATATACTCTAAAAATGCTGGGTTCTAACCCAAAGTTGAACAAACATGGATAAACTCAACCATTGGGTATAAAAGGGGTCATGTAAATAAAAAAATAAAAAAAATCAACCCAATGTTGGATTTGTTTATATTTGGTACAGTGTTGAGTTGCAACAACCACATTTTTATTTTTAGAGTGTAAACACATTTCGATTTTGATGGCTGCAGCACGCTCCAACAAAATTAAGACAGAGACATGTTTAACATGGGATTATATCAACTTTCCTTTTCTTTGCATGGTTTGCTCTTATAGTTGTGTAAATTGCTTCCTTGTCCTCATTTGTAAGTCGCTTTGGATAAAAGCGTCTGCTAAATGACTAAATGTAAATGTAAATGTTTTTTTTTTTTTTTCCAAAATATATTTATTTGCATTTGTTTTGAACACATAATACATTTAAATAAAAGAGAAAAAACACACATAAGAGAACCTTGCAGAACTTTAACCCCCCACCCCAAATAACAATAATAAATAAATAATAATTAATTAAAAAAATATAATAAATGAATAAAAAAAACAAATAAATTAAAAAAAAAAAAAAAAAAAAAAAAACTCTCGCTAGTTTCCGTACACCAGCATTCACAGCCATCCAATTTACAGTTTAACCTTTTACCTTCACTGCGTATTTAGTAATTTTAGGAGATCACATTATGTAATGGAGATACACAATACGAAGAAGAAGTGAATGTTGAGTATTAGTCGTCCATCCCTGTCAAGTCCTCTTGGTTACAATAGCATAAAAATGGAGTCCAAATATTGTAAAAGTCTTTAAGTTTCCCTTTAACTGCATAAGTCAGTTTTTCCATGGCGAGGTTGTTAGTCATTTCTTTAATCCAGAGTATTGAGGAAGGACCTTGCAACTCCTTCCATTTTAAAGCAATAGCCCGTTTGGCCTGAAGCAAACTAAAGTCAATTAGTTTGCGTTTACTGGCGCTCACCACAAAATTTACTGGATATATATGAAATAGACAGAGTTTGGGATCACAAGGTACATTTTCTTCAGTCAGTTTACCAATCATAACCAGAATACTCTTCCAAAATGTTTGAATCTCAGTACACTCCCACATACAATGATAAAGGGTTCCAATATCTTGTTTACATTTTAAACAGCTGTCAGGAATATTTGGGTTGAACTTATGTAATTTAACCGGGGTAATGTATGTCCGCATGAGCCATTTATATTGAAGCAATCTGCATCTAGTATTTACACTATATGTTTGCGCAAACAAACAAGAATCCATCCATTCATCTTTAGAAATATCTTCCTGAAGGTCATTTCTCCATGCGGTTAAATAGGACATTGAACTTTCTTTTGAACCCTCTAAAAGTGTATTATAAAAAAAAGACAGATTGCCTTTATCCCTTAAATGTTTCACAGTATGTTCTTCTATAGTTGACAAAGAGGGCTCTACATAAGTTTTAATTTCTGAGTGTATAAAACTTCTTATCTGTAGATATTTGAAGAAGTGCTTCTGAGGAATATCATATTCTTTCATCAGTTGTTGAAACGACATCATTGTACCATCCTTATATAAATCTTTTACTTGTTTTGCACCCTTATACATCCAATTTTTAAATCCCCCATCATTTCTCCCAGGCACAAACATTGCATTACCCCAAATTGGCGACAGACTTGAGAGTTTAATTGTTTCACCTAAAAAGTCATGAGCTTCATACCATACACAAATAGAGTTTCTAAGGAAAGGATTATTTGTATATTTTTTTAGTACTTTAACTGGAGAAGAATAAAGATACATCTGTAATGGAGTTGTTATTTCATTTTTTTCTATATCTATCCATGCTGGAGGGTCTGTTTCTATGAAGTAATACATAGCGGAACATAATTGAGCTGCCCAATAATAGAGTTTTATATTAGGTAGTTTAAGCCCTCCCCGCTCATATGGTAAATAAAGTAGGGACAAACGTAACCGAGGACGCTTGTTGTTCCATATAAACCTTGTGAACATTTTCTTGAGTGTTACAAAGAATGTAGCTGGAAGTGGAAGAGGAATTGACTGAAAGAGATACAAGAATTTAGGTAGAATTGACATCTTTATAATATTTATACGTCCAATCATTGAGATTGGCATTGCATTCCATCTCTCGAGCGAGTCCATGACTTTTTTTAACAATGGGTCATAATTAATTGAAATAATCTCTTTTATATTTGTGACTATCTTAATTCCTAAATACGTAAGCTCTTCTTGTGAATTGAAAAATTGCCTATTGTTTGTATAGTTTCTCCGTTCATCCTTGTTTAGTAATAGCAAGGCACTTTTATTATTGTTAACTTTATAACCTGAAAACTCTCCGAATACTTTTAATAAAGCGTTAAGAGCTTGAATTGAAAGTTCCAGACTACTAAGAAAAACAACAATATCATCTGCAAACAGAGATAAACGGTGTTCTCTCTCACCTATTATTATGCCTTTGATTTCAGGACTACTCCGAATTGCCATTGCAAGAGGTTCTATTGCGAATAAAAACAACAAAGGGGATAGTGGGCACCCTTGACGGGTTCCCCTACTTAAGTTAAATGGCTTTGATATTTGATTATTTGTTATTATTTCTGCTTGTGGATCATTGTAAAGTAATTTGATCCATCTAATATACCCATCACCCAACCCAAATCTCTCAAGCACTTCGAAAAGATACCTCCATTCAATCCTGTCGAAGGCTTTTTCTGCGTCCAACGACAGAATTGCATGGTCCTTGGCCTTTTGTTTTTTAAAAACTATATTTAAGACCCTTCGTATGTTATGAAAGGCTTGCCTTCCCAGCACAAACCCATTTTGATCATTCATGATAAGGTTTGGTATGAACTTTTCAATTCTTTTAGATAGAGCCTTACAGAGAATCTTAGTATCGCAAGACATTAACGATATGGGCCTATAGGAGGATTTTTCATTGGGAGGTTTACCTGGCTTTAATATAAGAGTAATTAGAGCTGATCTCAGAGAGGGGGGTAATATTCCTTTTCCCAAAGATTCATTGAACATTTCAAGTAAGTGTGGTAAAATTTTTCCTGCAAATGTTTTGTAGATTTCCATCGGGAGGCCATCCGGTCCAGGAGCCTTGCCGTTGCACATGTCCTGTAGAGCCTCTGAGAGCTCTTCTATACTTAAATTCTTTTCTAAATTACTTCTCGTCTCTTCTGATAATTTTGGAAATGTAATTTTATCAAGAAAATTATTTTGCCCCTCTAAATTATTGGCAATTTCCGATTTATACAAATTTTTATAGTACAGTTTAAAAATATTATTTATTTCCAATGGGTCTACCGTTTTCTCCCCATTCTCTAAGAAAATCGAATTGATGGCTCTATCTGTTTGTATTTTCTTGATTCTCCATGCTAGAAGTTTTCCTGATTTTTCCCCCTGATCATAATAGGACTGCTTTAGCCACATTAAATTCTTAGATATTTTACTACTCGTTATTTCATTATATTTGGCTTTCAGTACAAGAAGTTCTTTCTGCTTTGAAGGGTCAATATTACTGAAGAGATGCCGTTCTATTACTTTAATTTGTTTCCCCAGGTCTTCTAATTGTGCCTGATAAATTTTGGATCTGTATCTTGTATAACTTAATATCTCCCCTCTAATATATGCCTTGAAGGCCTCCCATTTAACCGAGGCGCTTGTCTGATTTGTATTAACTAAAAAATATAGATCAATTTTATTATCCAAGAATTTCACAAAATCATGATCAAGAAGCCAACTTGCTTGAAATCGAAATCTGGGAGGTGGGAGTACAAGATTGTCAAATTGGATTGTAAACAAAACAGGGGCATGGTCGGAAAGTAAAATACTATCATACCAACTTTTACCTACCTTCGTCACTAAACCATTGGAAATTAAAAAATAATCTATTCTTGAAAATGTTTTATATGTATTCGAAAAGCATGAATATTCTTTCTTGTTTGGATTGAGATACCTCCATATCTCAACTAAGTTTAAGTCAGTCATATACTTCAAGATAGTTTTTTTAGACTGTTGATGGGTATCTACTCCTGAAGAGCGATCATTTATGGGGTTTAGTACACAATTAAAATCTCCCCCTATTACATAATTTCCGGCATAGGCTGAGATAGTGAAAAAGAAATTCTGAAAAAACGAAGGATCATCCACATTAGGAGCGTAAATGCTTATTAAATTAATATGTGATGTCAAAATTGTACCATTAAGAATTATGTATCTCCCTAACGGATCTATATATTGCTGTTTTAACTGAAATGGAATGGATTTGTGTATAAGAATCATGACTCCCCTGGCTCGAGAGGTGAACGATGCATTGAAAACTTGCCCTGGCCATCTCTTAGTGACTCTACTAACATCATCTTTTAATAAATGGGTTTCTTGTAAAAAGATTATGTTTGCTTTCATTTGTTTTAATCGACCTAGTACTTGTTTAAGTTTTACCAAATTATTTAGTCCTCTTACATTCCAGCTGCCAATTTTTATCTCCGAATTATTAATCATTTACCTACTTATATAACCATGTAAATACAACTGTGAGTGGTCGTACCATAAAGAAAGTAAAACAAAAAGAGTGAGAGAAAAAAGAAAAGAAAAAAAAAAAAAAAAGGGTTAACACAAACGCATACATAAACAACCCCCGCCACCCCCCACCTGCAATCCCCCAACTGGAAAGCATAATAATACCCCTTACAATGAACCTTGGTTATGAAACATGTTAGATCCATGTAATATGGAGCAATATTTTGCAACCCTACTCTCATTACTATGGGTCCTGGGCTCGCTAAAGAGGAACATAGCTGGGCTCTGAATTATGTAGAGTAAATTCCACTCTATAGAACATCAGTCGAGATTGGACTGACTCGTATGCCTCTATACATGAACTTGTTTACTCATACTGGTGAACATAGTAGAGAACGGAAAAATCTATTTAAACTACATAACTGGCAATGTAATTTGCCGGTATTTTCCAGTTCTGGTAGAAAATAATCACGTTTTAATTCCACGTAAATGTAAACATCTTAACCACTTGAAAAGGAATGAAAAAAATGTATCCTTATTAACTAGACACAGTGTTCAAGTCCTGATGAGTCAGCGCTTACTTGTGTCGCAAAGTTTAAATATTGGTTCGTACTGACCGAACAAAATCCTCTGCCTCCGCTACGGTTTTAAAGACATGACGCTGGCCGACGTGCGTGACTATCAGGTGCGCCGGGTAAAGCATCCCATACCGAATTTCCATGCCTCGAAGTTGTGCTTTTACTCCGTCGAACTGTCGCTGTCTCTGACGAGTCTCTGCTGATAAATCTTGAAACAAGCTGATTCGTTGCCCTTCGTATCTTAACTCCTTCATTTTCCTAGCCGCTCTTAAAGCCTTCTCCTTGTCCTGGTAATTCAGGAACTTTATCACGATCGCTCTTGGAGCTGACGGGCGGTTCGGGTTAACTTGTCCTACGCGGTGCGCTCGTTCAATGGCAGGTGGCGATCCGAACTCATCCCTCAAAATCGTAGGGAAAAAATTCTCAATGAAGGCGCACATATTGGACCCTTCTGTTTTTTCTGGCAGGCCAATTAGTCTCAGGTTAGAACGCCTTCCTCTGTCCTCCAAATCCTGCACCTTGTTTCGTAGAAATTCAGTTGTTTCTTCGAGTTTATTTACTTTGTGTTGAAGGGCTGTTACGTCCTCTTCAGCCTGTGAGATCCTCTCCTCAGCCGCTCCAATTCGTTGCGCTTGTGACAGTAAGTCCGTTTTTATGCCGTTTATGGCTTCCATTGTGTCAGTGAATTGTTTTGAACAATCGTCTCTAAAGGATTGAACTGCACGTAGGATATCGTCGTTTGTGGCCGCGTTGTCTTCACTTTGCGGCTCGGTTAGCTTCTTGCTAGCTAACACCTTGCCTTCCTCTTCCATCTGTCCAGATGGCTTAGAATGTTGTGGAAGTTTGATGGTTTTGGGTGGCATTTTTGTCCGTCGAACTTTTAAGTGGTTTTCCAAACGCTTATTATACGAGTTCTAGCCTTTTTGGAAATTTAAACGAACATTCAGTAGCGAGCCCGATTCACGCGTCTTATCAGCTGCACGCCATAACCGGAAGTCCCTGTAAATGTTTAATAGTTTGGGAATTGGTGATACTGCACTCTAAAAATGCTGGGTTATTTCAACATAATTTTGGGTAAAATAACTGCTGGGTTCATTTGAATACATTTATAGAATCTAATATAGACCTTTGTTTGGGTTTGCACATATCTTACCCAATTCGGGTTGAAATAATCCAGTGTTTTTAGAGTGCAGTATTACCAATTTCCAAACTATTAAATCTTGCAAAGAAAAGGAATAATCCAATGTAGAGTGTAATTAGTTATGTAGGCAAATTTTTGCTCAATCTGACATACAAGACCTTAGCTACTCAACTGTCTGTGTTTGTCATTGTCTGATTCTCAATTCCATAATGGGCACTGCAGCCTGATCTCATGAGCAAACGCAACTATTTTACTTATTGTCAGAAAAGTGGCTGATTTTTAACAGGCGGTGTGTCCCCAAACCACAAATAAGAAGTTGACATGGTGGCGCAGTGGGTAGCACGTTCGCTTCACAGCAAGAAGGTTGCTGGTTCGAGCCTTGGCTGGGTCAGTTGGCATTTTTGTTTTTAGGTTCTCCCTGTCTTCACGTGGGTTTCCTTCGGATGCTCCGGTTTCCCCCACAAGTCCAACGACATGTGGTACAGGTGAATTGGCTAGGCAAAAATTGACCGCAGTGAATGAGTGTGTGTTTACCTGTGATGGGTTGTGGCTGGAAGGGCATCCGCTGCATAAAAACATATCCTGGATAAGTTGGCGGTTCATTCCGCTGTGGCAACCACAGATTAATAAAGGAACTAAGTCGAAAAGAAAATGAATGAATGAATGAAAGATGCACAAATAAGACAGTACAAATTCATAAAAATTAGACACTAAATCAAAAAGTTACAAATTTTTGTTGGATTGCATTGAATGGTTTATAATATTTCAATAGGAGACAGATCTTAACTTCAGGGAGGGCAGTCAAACACATTCACTCTGTGCCTACAAAATCATGCTGGCTTTCTCATATAGTTCCAAAGATTCAAGTTGCGTTTCTTGATGCGGTGGCAGACTCTGTTAAGCAACAATGGTTTTCTGAAGTACTCCTGAGCCCATGTGACTTTATTTAACTTGACAGCATGACACTTTTTTTAATGCAAGGTCATCTGAGAGCTCAAAGGTCAAGCACATTCAGCTGTGGTTTCTTTCTTGTTCTACACAGACTCAGATTTCTCTGGATTTCCTGAATCTTTTTACAATATTGGTAAAACACCCAAGTTTTTTTGTGATTTTGCATTGAAAAATGTTTAATCGTTTGACAATTCTCTCATGACTTGGGTCACATTTTATTTTGCTTTGCTTGCAAAGACTGAGGGTCCTTTCATAAGTTATTTTCACATGACGTCATTGATGACGTGCAAAATTCAGATGTAGGGTAGGAAGTGATTTTTCTGCATAGGAATCAGCACATCAAAATGTTTCTGTTTTAAGTTGTTTATAATTGTTTAAAATGAGAAATGCTGAACAACTTTCATAGACTTCCAAAAGGTTTTGCTCATAAAGGGAGAAAGTAAAAAAAAAACTGGCTGAAAAATGGAAAGCAGTATGTAAGAAACATTTATTCAATATATCCATGTTTACAAACTGTTTTTGAACATGATAATTCGTTTGACAGCACCAATAAAGATTATATATGTATAAAGATGTTCATGTTTTATATAAAAATCATATACAAACCCCACCACACATGCAAAATCCAGGAGAATATAAATAATTGACTCTACCATGTAATCGCTGCAATGAAATCTCCATCTTTGTTTCAAAGTCTTTACTGGCATTTCAGCAGAATAAACATCTTTAACGTGAACATTGAGATGCACAGCACAAGTAAATGTTTGTTGATGGTGAGTTCACCAACAGAATAATAAAAAAATGCAACCCTTGCGACAAAACTAGACAACTATTATTTTTGTGGAACATTTTTTCCCCTCTTACAAAAATAAATAAATAAATAATAACAATGTGGAGACTATGCATCCACACTTTTTTTGTATGCTTTCATCTGTTCTTAAAATATCTGCATTGGAAAAACTATAATGTGTACAGCTCTTTGTTAAAGAATGCAACAGTATACTGTAGCATAGTAAGCTGATAAACTGTAATAAATACTGTATCGTTAGTGCAAACTATGGTGTATTGTGATGTTGAATAATTGTAGCATAGAAAATGAAAGCCTGTTGAATAATTTGTTGATTACTACAGTAGTGTCGTACCACAGCAACAATATAATTACTACACAGTTTTATTCAAGTGATTATCTGTAGTATGCTTCCAAACACTGTAGAGTTTATAATAGTATTTTTTCATGTAATGTAATAGCTTATAAAGTGTCCACCGCCTCGACGACAGACAAATATATTTTAGCTCAGAAGAAAACTCGGCCCTCTTCATGATATAAGCAGGGTTCATACGTTCATGAAAAACCTGGAAAAGTTCTGGAGTTTTGACATGGCATTTTCTAGGCCTGGAAAGGTTTGGAAAAACAGAAAAACCCACAAAGTTTTGGAAAAGTGGAAATTAGTTAAACAAGTATCTGTATACTTGAATGAGGGCTGAGCAATATTGGAAAAATCTGACATTACCATATTTGGTATTTCTGTAATTGTGTTGTGAATACAATTTTACCAGATGATTAAACAGGTTTATTTGGATTGATTGGAGGATTTTATAGATGAGTGAATCTTGAATAATATATAACAAATAAATTACAAGCATAGATAAATAAATATAGTAAAGATAAAGGTGAATTATAGTTTTTATTTATATTTTTCAGGTATTCAGGTACAGGTATTGAATCATTGTACATTATTTAATTTATATCAAAGTTACAATAAATTTCTTGTAGCTGGATGTTTTAAAATTTGAAATATTGAAATGTTCACACAGTCATAGGCCTTAAGGCAGGGGTGTCCAAACTCTGTCCTGGAGGCTGGTGTCCTGCAGATTTTAGCTCCAACTTGCTTCAACACACCTGCAAGGATGTGTCTAGAATGCCAAGTAAGAGCTTGATTAGCCAGCCCAGGTGTGTCTGATTGGGGTTGGAAGTAAACTTTGTAGGACGCCGGCCCTCCAGGACCGAGTCTGGACATCCCTGCCTTAAAGGAACAGTTTACTCAAAGATTAAAATGTACCGACTATTTACTCACACTTGTTTCACCACTATAGGAGTTATTAAATTATATTCTTTTTGTGTTCATTTGAAATCAATAGTCTCAAACTCAATTCCTGGAGGGCCGCAGCTCTGCATATTTTAACTTCAACCACCGCCAAAGTAATTCTTGAGTGAACTATCTCTTTAAAAATGCATCCAGATGATAAACTTTTACTCCATTATGATTAAACTCTATATTAAACTATAATCCAAACATTGCATAACCTGTGATGTGACTATTGCGGATGCACACATTGTGGTATTGATGCTAAAATGATATATTGTGCAGTTCTAACTTGATTAGAGGTCAGTTGTCTTTACTTAATCTCTTCTATCTTTGGCCAAAAACTTGCTCTCACATTATTAGTGCTGTGTAAGCATTATCAAAGTCAATTTTTACATAGATATAAAAACAAATTTAAACAAAATAGGTTGTTGCGCGTTCTATGAATGCTGTAACACATTTGAACCTCATTACTTTTCTTATCATTTACCTTGTAGACATTACATGAAACATGACGTCATGAAAATGTACTTGAAAGTTCTGGAAAATTTTTGGAATTTTAGTTGTAAAAATGTATATGAACCCTGTACAAGGATCATGCCCAACATATGTGCTTATTTTCTATTTATATTTCCTTTAAAATATGGTATAAATCACAAAAACACGAACTTTCATCTATGTCTCCCTTTCGATTTGTTTTTATACCTGCCCTATATCTGAATTTTGTACATCACCAGAACCACGTGATTGCAAACAACTTATACCAAAACATGAAATCTCATGTATTATCAGTTCACCTCTTTATTATGGACTTTTAGGGTTTCAAAGCCATGTAATTTGGATGTCCTATAACCTTTTATTTTTTATTTAATTATTTTTAAGGGGTTTTCATCCCTTACAGTGTAGATTTTACAGACAGTGAGCAGAGATAGGGGAAGGATCGGCAAAGGACCTTAAACCAGGAATCAAACTCGGGTCTCCATGAGGACCTCGGTGCTATGTGTTAACACAATAACCACTAGGCTATTAGCGCTGACTGTTCTATTACCTTTCCACTTTCATTTGACCTCTGTACTGACTTTTTTGGAAAGTGTTACAGCCATAAAATCTTTGTATATTTACAGTTTATAAGTTTGTCAGTAAAAACAGTGGTAATCTTTTCTTTATCCTTTTGTGTATTGAAAAACGTTCAAGAGAATGAACAAATGTCAAACGTGTGAATTCATTGCATTTGACTAAATGTCCCAACTAGGGTTTTGGTTAGCACTCAAACATGACACCAAAGTCCACCTCTGACCCTGACAGGCCTGCTCAAAGGTTTGAGAGGTCAACTGGTCAAGTGGCATTTTATCCCCATTCCAGTGAGCCATATCCAACATGCTTTTCTTCTCCCTGTGTCTCACTTTCTTTAACGGCAGGCTGTCAGGCTTCTGGAGTCATTAGAAACGGACACCTGCTTGCTGAATGGGGGTCGAGCAATGCCACAAGAACTTGTGCGACGACTCCAATCTCATTAAAGGTGGAATCAGTCTCTTCATTGTTGTTTTTCCCCCTCAAGCGCAGGACAACAGATAGATAGTTAGGAGCAACCATGTGTGTTCTATGATTAGATTTGTGAGGGATAATTAATCACAAATGGTGCAGGGGAGAAAAATACACACACTCGCGCACATACACACTCAAACAGCAGCAGAAGCAGCAGCATCATTTGAATATGTTAGTGCTTTAATAAGCTAACTGATTGATCCCAGGTGAACACTTTGTTGTGGAGATTGCAATGCCCTTTAGGTTTGAATAAACAGAGCCCGCAGCCCACACTGAGCCCTGTTTGCAGATAACAGCCTGTTTGAATGAGGCGTGTTGAATTCTGGGAAGGTGTGTCACTTGAACGCTCTGTAAGTATGTCACATATGGACTTGTTCCTTTTTTTCTTAGCAGTGGTGTGAGGCCCTGGAGAGAGTGTCATTTTTAGAACATACTGTATATACAGTCGGATACCTTCGCTGAGCATTAATGAACAGTTATAGGTTCACATATTTAAAGACCAATGAGAAATTACTTCTATTAAGTTGTCACTAATTCCGATAAATTAAATCTCAGTCCCATAAGGCTTGTATTTACTTTTATTTTACCATTATTTAAATAAGAAGTCTCATTGAGATTTAAAATCTCTTTAATAGAGAGACCTGCCAAGTTAACAGCCATACAGTAAAATAATAATGATAAAAAATACATAAACACCACATAACACCAACTTTTCAATAGTCCTCTCAACAAAAACAATCACATGCTTCCAATACTGCTTTCTTTAAAATGCCTTTAAATTCACCGAAAGACACAACTTTATTTGGTTTTAAGTCTTTTTGCAAATTATTCCTTGCCCAAGGTGCACAATAAGGAAATGCAGTTTTTCCCAGCTCTGTACAAACTCAAGGTATATTAAAAAGCAAACACTTGAAAGAGCATAGCTGGTAATTCCCTGAGTTGAGACAAAGAAGAGCTTTGGAGTGAAATCTGTTTGCATAAACTGAATGCAAGTACTTTTCAGATGATTTTGGAAAAAAAGCTATTGATTTTATGGTGCTATTATAGTCATACAGAAGACCAGTGATGTAAAATAGCAAATTAAAAACACTCAAATTACTGTAATTGAGGAGTTTTTTTTTCTTTTTTCAGAAATTGTAATTCACTAAGTAGTTTTAAAAATTGTGTAATTTTACTTTCCCTTGAGTTCATTTTTAGCGCAGTATCTGTACTTTTAATCCACTACTTTATTATTTCCCTTCTATGAGGATAAGAAAAAATCAGTCCTGTGATTACTGTCCAATCAAATCACACATACAAAGTAAATCGCCTCATACTGATTCTCCCGATTTATAAATACAGCAAACTGTTTGGAAGCATTAAAAGGGCATTAAAAGCGTCATTTAAAGTGTCCGAGAAGATTTCCGAAATCTTTCCACGCGATGACCCAGAGTATGTTTGGATGCATGACACTGATGAGAAGATGACAGATGTGTACTGTATAATGACTGTAATGGCCTTAAATAATAATTAAATGCACTACAGAATGTTACATTTACACACACATCCACAAATGACATGTAAACGCATCAGCTTTTCAAAGCATAATACTCACTACTCACTACTCTTAAGTACTTTTATGAGGGCTACTTTTTAATTCTTTAAGTAAAATTTGCAACAGATACTTTTACTCTACTTGCACTACATTTTTTGGGCAAGTAATGGTGCTTTTACTTAAGTATGTTTTTCCAGTACTCTTTCCACCACTGCAGAAGACAACAAATACTTTTGGGCTACATTCTTTTAATTATTCAGGTTCAAAATATGCCCAGCTTGAAATTATGTATTTATTTTGCATATAAATAATATTTGAACTTAATGACACCATATGACCTTTCCTGTGTTTTGTTATTTTTACAAGAGTATCTGGATGCAGCCTTTATGATGCAAGATTACATTGCGTCGTTCAGGGATGCAAGGTCAGACACAATACACTAAATGGAGCTAATGATGTGACTGTGAGGGGTAGGGTTAGGGGTGGGGTTAGGTGAGCGCATTAAAAAGCATTGGATGCAGATTCAGATTGCATCTGCACCGAGGCTGCAGCCAGACCCCTTTCGATTTTTGGTGTTTTCAATTTATTTACTCATTCAATTGTAGGGTTTTAATCTCTGCTCTGACAACGTTTAATGTAAAAAAGTTTAACAAAGAGATTTTAATGACCCCCCATCCCCCCAAAATACCTGCAAGTATTTTTTTCACAGATTTCTTTTGGTTAACACTTTATTTTGATGGTTTAATTGAGTATTAGTAGACTGTCTGCTTAATATCTATTGACATGCTCCTTCAGCAGACATTTAGCTAACTATAAGTAACTTTGCAAGTACGTCAACTTACACTACCCCTAACCCCAACCCCAAACAGTCTACTTATAATCTAATGAGAATTAGTTGGCATGTAAATGCCATGTAACTTAAATTCAACAAACAGACCATCAAAATAAAGTGTGACCTTCTTTTGTTCTTTTTATTAATATTTTCTTTATTAAACTAATAAAACTATATAAAAAAGTCCCTTTCTCAACGATGAAGGTCCCACAATGCAATTCGAATGAGTAAATAAATGGAAAACACTTGTGCATCACAAAATGCAAGAAACTCTAAATTAACAAATAAATTAGTTTTACAGTGTATGGTAGTCATTATTGTTTTCTCAAGACCAGGGTTGCCCAAACTTTTTTGAATGAAGCGACATAAACCAAATAACAGTAAGAGCTGTGGGCTAAAGGTTATACATTAATTCTTTTCTTTTTGGCTTAGTCCCTTTATTAATCTGGGGTCGCCACAGTGGATAGAAGAACAGCCAACCTATCCAGCATTTGTTTTACACAGCGAATGCCCTTTCAGCTGCAACCCATCACTGGGAAACACCCATTGACACTCATTCACACACATACACTACGAACAATAGTTTACCCAGTTCACCTATAGAGCATGTCTTTGGACTTGTGGCGGAAACAAGTGCACTCAGAGGAACCCACACCAACATGGAAAGAACATGCAAACTCCACACAGAAATGCCAACTGACCCATCCAAGGCTTTCTGACCCATCCAAGGCTTTTTTGAAGAGTTCATCAGCCTGATAGTCTGAGGGAAGAAACTTTCCTTCAGTCGGCTGGTGCGTGACCGGATGCTGCAGAACCGTCTGCCTGACGGTAGCAGAGAGAAAAGTCTATGGCTTGGGTGGCTGGAGTCGCTGATAATCCTCTTGGCTTTCCTCATGCACCGCTGGTGTAAATGTCCTGGAGGGAGGGAAGCTCACCTCCTATACGTGTCCAGCAGTTCGCACAATTCAATTCTATGTAGGCCTTTGCGATTGGTTAGATAGACAAAGTAGTATGTACAATTAAGAAAAAATCTGATTAATTTAAAACATTTGATTAAAACATTTAATTTAATTGAAACTTAGTATTAAAACAAACAAACAAAATGTTACATTCATTCATGTTTTTCTGCTTAGTCTCCTTTATTAATCAGGGGTCACCACAGCGGAAAAAAACGCCAACTTATCCAGCATATGTTTTACGCCAGATGTCGTTCCAGCTGCAACCCATCACTGATCACAACACCCATACACACTCATTCCTCACAGCCAATTTAGCTTAACCAATTCACCTATGCCACATGCTTTTGGACTGGTGAAGGAAATCAGAGCACCTGAAGGAAACACAAGCAAACACGGGGAGAACGTGCAAACTCCACAGAGAAACGCCAACTGACCCAGCCAAGGCTCGAACCAGCGACCTTATTTCTTTAAGATGATTGTGCTGCCCACTGCGCCACCATGCTGCCTAATATTGAATTAGAAATTACAGTCTTTTAACCATCCCCATCATTCTCCTCTTCTCAGAAGGAATGGTGAGCCAAATCAAAGGATCACCATTGGCCAACTTGGGCCCGCGGACCCTACACTGTAAAAACTGCTGGGTTCCACACAATTCCTTCATGCTGTCCTAACACAAATTAAATAAGTTAACTTGATTGTTTTAAAAAAATATTTGGGTTGAATATAAAACAATTAAGTTGTCCCAAAACAATTTTAAGCATTGTGTTGTTTCAGCTCATTTTTTTAGTTTGAACTAGCAGCAATTGTCATTTTTTTATTGCAGTTTGGGCATCTCTGCTCAAGACACACATTATATGAGGAAAACACATCAAATGAGCTAAAACATACAAATGTAGTAGATTCCATGTAGTCCTGGTCATCTGTTGACCAAAGTAATAAAAATGGACTTTGCAATATCACACACAAACTTCTCTCAAGCCTTGAACCCTCGACATCTGATGTTGGAGTTTAGTTTTTGGTCACTTATCTGAGTCCCCTGCCCTTGCATGGTCAACAGAGTAAGTGTGTCATTACCATAAATCTATCAGTGTCTTCCTGTGTGTGTGTGTGTGTGTGTGTGTGTGTGTCCCTCTCTTGTCCTCTTTTAACACCCTGGGGCATATTGGACTAATGGCTGGCCTTGTTCTCACCCTGGCTGTTTGCTGAGCTTGGAAGGCTAAAGTCTATAGATAGACAAGAGACTTGGAATGCAAGGTGTGGACAACCGAGATAAAGTTAAGACTGTGTAGACTGAAGGACAGGGTGTGTGTGTGTGTGTTTGTGTGTCTGGATGGATGGTCTGGAGTGTAAAGGTCAAAGAGTCAAGTTCACTCATCGGAGAAAACATTTATGATTGGTAAAAGTGTGCGCTGTAGTTTTATATTAGTACTAACCACCAATATTCTGTTTTCCAGGATCGGAGTGCTTGCCTGTGATGACGGTCTCTCACAGCCACATGTACAACAGCCTTGGACTCTCTTCTCCTCTCCTCGGGGCATCTGGTGTGGACCTTAATCCCAGCGTAGCCTGATGGTTGAGTGTGCCCAGGCAGACTGGAGCTAATCTGCTGGAGAGAGAGAGAAAAAAAGAGCCTGTCCGTGCTTGCTGTTAACACGTCTCGTTCCTGCTCAACTCTGGGAGCTGTGCAGGGTGACCTGGGTTAATTGCAGCTGCAGAGATGAACAGCCTGGGTCACCTTCGCTACGGAAGAGACGGGGGAAAAATGAGGTAATCATAGAGGACGGCTGAAGTTGAACCACAGAGATTTTTTCAGGACAGTTCCTAATAGCTGGTGGAGGGTTTTAGAGGGGAGGAGAGGACGGGACAGGTGTGAAAGGGAGGCATTGCTTACAACTGGAATTAACTGGTTGCAGTTGATCCGATTAAAAGTGGTCAGCGCTAAATACAGCCATCCAAAATCACATGTGCTTCTTTTGCGCTTAACAGTTTTAGAAAAAGTTTTAGCTATTGGACCTTAGGTATAGGGAGGAACAGTGGCTCAGTAGTTAGCACTGTCGCAACACAGCAAGATGGTTGCTGGTTCAAATCCCAGCTCAGCCAGTTTTCATTTCTGTGTGGAGCTTACATGCTCTCCTTGTGTTGGTGTAGGTTTTCTCCAGGTGCTCTGGTTTCCTCCACAGTCCAAAGACACGTGCTGAATAGAATAAACTAAATTGGCAGTAGTGTATGAGTGTATGTGTGAATGCGAGAGTATCTGTGTTTCCCAGTACTGAGTTGCTGCTGGAAGGGCATCCGCTGTGTAAAACATATGCTGGAATAGTTGACTAAGCCGAAGGAAATTTATTCATTTGTATACAACCTTGATGTCAAAACATAACGTGTTCATTGGTGTCAAAATCAGGTCGGAAATCATAGATGATCATTAGATGTCAGTTTAATAGCATTTCGACTGCAGGTAGTTTACATGCACTGCAGGCATACAATGTCCAGTGTAAATTTGCCATTTGGAATTGAATGTTTCATTCGTTCATACATTTTCTTTTCTGCTTAGTCCCTTCTGAGGTCTAATCTGGGGTCACTGCTGCGAAATGAACTGCCAACTTATCCAGCATTTTTTTTTGCAGGAGATGCCCTTCTAACTGCAACCCATAACTGGGAAACACCCATACACGCTCATTTACACACATACACTACAAACAGTTTAGCTTACCCAATTTAACACTAGCGTGCATGTCTGTTGACTTGTGGGTGAAACCGGAGCACCCGGAGGAAACCCACACGAACACGGGGAGAACATGCAAACAACACACACAAACGCCAACTGACCCAGTTGAGGCTCAAATCAATGACCTTCTTGCTGTGAAGCGACAGCGCTACCCACTGCACCACCGGGCCTCTAACTGCATGTTTCAGATGAAGCACATGCTAGTATACTGTTATAATATCCTTCACAAACAAACATGAAATTTGTATGCAAATATTCCAATGGAACGTTGCATCACACATGCAAATATATTTTGAAATACAGCAATCTGATTGGTTGTTGTGCTTGTTGGTGTCAATTTGCATGTTTAATTTAAAAAAAAAAAAAGCTTTGGTCAAGTTAGCCTGCCATATTATCCCTGGAAATGTATTCACCATAAATACTATTCTTTACAAAACATCAACAAAAAACTCACCATTTTTATTACACCGTCACTTCTACTTAATCACGCTTGGCAACACAGCGTGGCGCCTCTCTGGCTTCTGAACACTGTAACAGGTAAAAATGTCTTAAAAATTATATCCTGCATATTAATGAAGTTGAACCTCACAATAGAGCACGCTGATTGGTTCGAAACCAAGCAGGCACGTGCACACATAGGGCTCAACCTGTGCAGTGCACATGCCCTTTTTAGTCTTGGATAGAAAGTGCCCTTCCAAAATGCTCAAAAGTGCCCCGCGACGCGGCACACCTTCGGTCCCGCCCTTCAGTAGGCGCGCGACAACACCGCTCTTGAGTACGGGCGCGACAACACAGCTGATCAGTACGCGCGCGATAACAACGTTCTTCATTATGCGCGCATCCACTCTGCAGATCTGCAGCGCAAATCCCCCCCCCTTCCCCCCCGGACTTCAAAACATCCTTTTTAAACATCATTTATCCTGCACATGCCCTTAGGACGGTCTCTGCACGGGCCTGAAACCAAGTCTTTCTCATTAATTAATGCTGAAAACTCAAAGATGTCACGTTGTACCGGTCAGTACTGACATGCAGTCTACATGCTTGAATTCACACAAATATCGCATGGCAGTAACGTAGCTTCTAAATTTCTTTTCAAATCAGAAAAACGAATTTGCTAGAAAGAATGCAAAACAACAAAACAAATTTTCACTTATTTTTTTGTAAAATATATGTGTCCTAATAGTGTTTTTTTGCAACGTGGAACAAATAAAGTTGAAGTCGAAATTAGCCCCCTTTTGATTTTTTTTTCTATTGTAAATAATTCCTAAATGATATTTAACAGAGCATATTAAATATGTTTTCTTCTGGAGAAAGCCCTATTTGTTTAATTTAGGCTAGAATAAAAGCAGTTTTTATGAACCATTTTAAGGGAAAAATTATTAGCCCCTTTAAGCTAAACAATAACTTGCCTAATTACCCTAACCTGCCTAGTTAAACTAAATAACCTAGTTAAGCCTTTAAATGTCACTTTATATTTAGTCAAATATTGTTTACTATCACCATGACAAAGATAAAATAAATCAGTTATTAGAAATGAGTTATTAAAACTATTATGTTTAGAAATGTGTTAAAAAAACTTCACACCATTAAACAGAAATTGAGGAGAAAAAGGGTGAAGGGGTGGGGGGATAATAATTCTGCTGTACTTCAACTGTATATGTCAACATCTACAAATGTGTTTTGTTTTTTTGTGACCCTTTAAAGCAAACACAATAGGTTTGTAAATGTTGAACTGCCTTGTTTGATCATTTGCGGTTGCCAGAAAAGAACAGTGTGCCACTTTGTTTTGTCTAGTGGCCCTACTGTTTTGTGTTAAAGTGACCCCAGTGCACTCTGTCTACCGCTTAAGACTCTTTTGACACTCTCTCACGTTTGTGTCCCCAGAGTCCTGCTCATACACACACACACAAGCGTGAACAAGCACACAGAGAAATGCGTCAGGAACACAGGGAACATTTTTCATGTGCTATAAGCGACTCCAAAAGGCCATTCCATCTTCATTTTACAACTTCATGGTCTCTCCGGTATGTTCTCCATGCCTTTTTCCCTGCGTCTAAGCACAGCTCTCTCTCCCTTTCACAGTCTTAAGGCGGCGGAGGTGAGAGGTCAGAATGGCAAAGCTGCAGATTAAGTTTCAGATGACTGAGCACCTTTGTTGGGGCGGCCCACTGGAAAGGAAGTGTCCGAGAGGAGGATGGTGTGCTGAGATTGGCCACCGTTGCAGCGAGCCTCTCGGAGCATGTTTGCCCGTCTGAGGGGGGTGTTTTGAACTCTGCGTGCTACACAATCTGGTTGATCTGCAGTGTCTCAGACCCTTTCATGAACTACAATATGTCTGGCCTGACACATGCTGCTGAATGCAAGGGGAGAGCCAGTGGAGGCTTGAGAGTGAAGGCATGTTCAGTTCAGAAATGAATTGAATTCAGTTAATCAGCTCTCAACAGTGTTTAGGTAGTTTAATAATGTAGAATGCCTTGATATGCTATATTTTTAACGTTTTTTAAAGTATGACATTCTAAGTAATTCATAAATTAAGGCAAATTATGTTTATGTTTATTATTTGTATTTTATTTAAAACTATTTTATTTAGTTTGTTTTATTATCACTTATTTTTGTATTATGTGGTTAAATGCAGAAATATGGTCAAAATATTATTGTAGTTAACTTTTTCAATATTATTTAGTAGTTAAAGGTTAAGGAGGTAAAACATTCTGACATTAAACATTCAGCCCCATAAAATTCAAAACATTGCAGTCAGTATATTTTTTTAAGTACATTTATATAATTTGATCAATTGCAGGAATGTTTAGATTAATATAAAAAAAAAAACAAGTAAATATGTTACGATTACCAGCAATCCACTCCTGACAGTG